>NW_020955590.1:12931-98349 GCF_003031625.1 Empidonax traillii
TTGGTTTGGTTTGGTTTGGTTTGGTTTGGTTTGGTTTGGTTTGGTTTGGTTTCCCACAACTATCAGGAGCTGTCTCTGATCTCACATGGAGAGAAGAAAAATGTGCAGTGAGAGCTTTAGTGGATTCAGGTGTTGAAACAGCAGACATCCAGACGTATCTGCATGCATATGGAAATAAGACTGATAATAGCTGAACAAAGCTAGGAAATGGATAGGCAGAAGAGAGGAGAAAATAATGGTCAGACATGTAGAAGTCACGAGGAATAGCAAAAGGAAAGATACAGCTATGGTGTGAAGAAGAAAATCAAATGAAATTAAATAAAGTAAAAGTAGCCCTATATATTAATATACACATAAATATACAAATAAATAACTGGATGTAAGTTAAATAAGCATGTGTGTATATGTATTTCACATATGAAGAAAGAGCAAAGACAGAAAAATATTATAGATCAATGGTGTCTCCTAATCACTTTCTTTTCATGTGGAGATCAATTTTAGGAGCCAATTTACCTAATCAAAATCTTAAACTGTTTCTCACAGAATTGCTCTGATCAGTCTTAAAAATCTCCCAAATTCACTACTTTTTTAGCATTTTTCCTGAATCAAAGATTACTTTTGACCTATGTAAAAATTCATATTTATTGATATGTACTATAATTTCATCTCTCTATTCACATTAAAACCTAGAAGTCTAGAGGTTATTTGGTTCCAAACTGTTTTCACAAGCTGGTAATGGTTTGATGTACATTTTCACTTCTCTGACAGATGGATATGCTTGACCTTATCAAGGAATGGCATAAAAAAGTCTCACTCTGAAGCTTCTTGAGATCCCTGCTCCAGGCATGGTGTGTGCCCGATTAGTTGTGTACCACTGGTGGCATTGAAACACACTGCAGAGACTAATTCAAGACATTACTTATATGCTGTTTTGGCTAATTCAAGGCATCTATTAAGGAACAGAAAGGTTTGTTTCATACAGACTTAGTAAAAAATTCCTCAGAATTTATTGCTTGAAGTGATTAGGAGTAAATATTAGCCTGTTGCAATTAAACACTTTTTCCTACTGTATAAAGGTAAAAAAAAATAAAAAAAATCTGGGCTTAATGTCTGAAATCAAATACATTAAACTGACTTTAGTAAATCGGATGACTCAATGGAGCCAGCCATGTGGAGCAAGCCATCTTGTGCTGGTGATGTAACTTCCACAACATCTGCATTTAGAAATCCTTCATGCTCACCTGCTCTTCAGACTGCCTAGGAGAGCTCCAAGGGTCATAAGGGCACATTTGAACCATCTCATTCATTGTCCTCCATAGGGAAGCCAGTTCTCACACTTTAAGAACTGTTCACATGCTTCATGTGCTGAGCCAAAGTTCAGTGAGAGACTCACTGAACTCCAAACCTGAGTATCTGATCTTAACTACTTAGGTTTGGAGTTCAGTGAGTCTCTCATTTCTAATATGCACTCAGATTCATGAAGGAGTTGCAAGGGCTATATTTCTGAGGAGAACACGGTGTAGGATTGCTTAGACATAGCTATCAATTTCACCTGGACTTTGGTTCAACGGCTTTAGCTTCCAAACTATCTTCCTAAAGATAAAATTTTAGTTAGTTCTACCCCCAGCTTAGTAAAGTATTTCTTCTGTATGCTGTAGGTGGATTTTGAGAAGCTGGAGACATGCTGTGTGTCAGAGTGTGGCAAATTAATACCTCTTATTGGATTATAGTATTGTATGACTTGTGGAATTACTTTTCAGCATTCCAGAAATTTTATTACAGATGCCTCCTCTTTGCTCTAAATTTTGGACATTTTTAAAATAGTTGTCTGTTTTGGAGCTTTATAGAAAAAGCTGTGTAATCTTAGTACTTTGGTTCAAAAGAGATCCACATTAACATTTTCATTTCATGTGGATTCATATCCCCCAAATTTAACTTTGAGTACTGAGTTCAAACAAACCAAAAATTCAAAGGAAAGCTCCACCCATATCATTGAATTTTGTCTGGGGAATGTTTTTCCCCTTTGAGTCATAACCAGAATAATTCTGAGTAACAACTGGTTTCCATCCAAACAATGAATGACCTGTTTTTGCTAAAAATTAGGTCTTCTCTATCTGGGAAAGCTGTAAATCTTGCTTACAGTATTGGTTGCCCAGGCTTAAATTTAAATTTTTCTCTGCAAGATTGATGTAAATGCTTTTTTTTTTCCAACTGAAACCTGCTTTCCATATCTTTGTGAATTTATTTACACATTTATTTATTTATTTTTATAGGAAGGTTGATTTACTAGCTTTTTCTCTTACGAAATTTTTCTGTATAGTATGACTTCATCATCAGGTTAAGAGTACTGAGTATGGCTTCTTTCACAGTCTACTGCCAAAGGAAATATTTACAAGTGTAACTGGGGAAAGAAAGACTCTGAGAGTGCTATAAATTTATTGCTGGCTACACAAATGTGTCATGATACTTAGTGGTACCATGTCTAATTTAGACCAAATGTAAACCTTTGTATAGACAGTGCTCTGACATTCTAGTTTAATCTGCAGAAAGACTAATTATTTGGGTAGAAAAATATGACCTCATTCTAAGATGTAAGTGTTAGTACCAATTTGCCAGAATTCTCTGGGGAAAGATTAAAAGTCAGGCATCCTTCTACAGGGGTCTCCTCCATACCCCATATCTTTGTTTTCTTTGTTTTCAAAACCCTTTCGCTAAAATTACTCCATATGCATACTTAAACTTTTTATGTATCTCATATACATTTCCCTGGGAAGTAAATTTGTCTTTACTTTTTTCTTGGTTACAATCACTGATTTCTTCCAGAATTCTAATCTAATATTCTAATCTAATATCCTTCTCTGCCTGTGTACGTTTCATTCATATACTAAATAATCCCTCCATTGTTTAACAAGTTACTATCACTAGAAAAGGCAGATTTTACTATGTAATTGTTTAGTAAAGATAGGATTTTTTTTATCTTAATTTGACAGGAAAATTTGAAATTCTGGAGACGGCAGTTTGTATTTGGGGACCATCTTTCTGCAGTTCAGTGGTCCATTGGGTCCTTTGGCACCACTGGAACCACTCCATGTCATGTGAGACTAACACTCACAATTTGTTTGTGTGATGGAATAGAGCCTGTACTTTCCCAAGAAAAACAACATTAGAAAGCAACTTGCCAGAGCCAGAACACTTTATCTGCAGCTTGGTCCTGACTGGTATCTGATGAGCCTTCAGGAAGGAGGGTACTATAGTTGAAATGAATCGTCATACTCAGAGACAGGTTGTGTACTCCTGCTTTTGTATGTCTATGTAGTGAACAGATGTGTATGATATTTGTGCTGGTTTTAATTTACTTAGTAATAATAAAAACCACAAACTTCAGCAGGAGGGAAATACATGGATGTTTTCTTTTGGCTCTTGGCAGTTCTATAGAGACTATTCTGAAACTAATATGGTCTCATCTTCATTCCTATTGCTATCTGTACTAACCAGATTAAACTAGTACAGTTATGACTCCTGATGCAAAAATGTCTTAATTTTGCAGTGTAGTCAAGCCCTAAGCCCTTGAAGGGGCAGAAAATGAGATAACTGAATTTTCATGAAGAGTCATTTTAGTAACAAAAAGGACTGTATTAACATTTAGTTTTGTTTTCTTTTGTTTATATTTTTCTTATTTTATTAAATCTTTCAGATTATGTGCAATTCTCAAAGTAAAGAATTATTTCTTGCTTTATGGAAAGTATTTTCTCCACTTTCCCTACTCCCTTCTCATTTTTGCTACTTCATTCTGATAACTGGAACTAAATGCCTAGAGGAAATATTGTTATTAGATTTATTATTATACAATAAATTAACAGATTTATCATTAGTGCTGTGTACAGATATTCAGTGGATATTTCTAGATTATGTGTAGAAAAAGCTATTGGAAATCTTGTGCAAGGGATTAAAATATCTCTTTTGTTTTTGCTCTCAACAGATCTCTGTCAGATTTGAGTAACTCAAAATATTTTGTATTGGAAGTTCTGGGGGGAACAAATAATTTAACCTATTGTTTCACCATCAGTAAAAACCTGGATCAAATTAATGGAGGTTTAAAGAAACTCTGCATTTGCATAAAGCTTAGTACTCAAGAAGTGTCTACTCATTATCAGGGGACAAGTGATGATAGCACAGTTCAGTATTGTGACACTCTCTGTAGTACTGCCAGTCTTTTTTGCTGATCTTTTTATAAGTAGTTTGCTGCTACTATATAAAAATGCAAGTTATGTTGCAAATTAGTACAATATATTTTTGTTCTTGTCCTGTCCTATTCCTTAGCAGGTTTAGAAATTTAGCCATAAATAGGTTAATATTTTGAATGAATAATTTTTATTAAAGAGTTTCAATGATTAAATGTTTTAACACAATTATGTCTAATCTATTAAGCATGAATTTATTCAAAAAGGACATACATGTTTCATAAGAGTCCCTAAGAGTGAGGGGTTATAGACTAATAATAGAAGAAAAATTGGATAGAAAATTGAGTATAAAATCAAAACGTTCCAACTGGGAATTTTATTCTTTTAAAAGGTTTCAGTACAATGTATTTATTAATTTCTTTGCTCACTTCTGACTTATTTTCTCTACAATTATCAGAGAGGTTTATTTTTTTAATGACATTTTAATTTTTTTTAAACTTTTTTCATTTAGTTACTTAATTATGAGTTATGGAAAACACACACACAGAAGCCATATAAAGTCGTCCAGTAATTTCCACTCTAGTATTCTATTTTTCATTTGTTTATGAGTTTACCAAACTTTAACTGTTTGAACAGAAATATTACCTCCCATGTAATTTCACTGGTGAGGTAAGGGGAAGGAGGTTTCAAGCAAATGAGATTTGTCTGGGGCTTTTTGAGGCCAGGAAAACTGCATCTAATTGCCAAAGTTGGCAGTGCAGTATAAGTATTGCACTTACTTATTTTACATTTTCCCTAAAAAAATACGGTGAGGTCATTCTGATGTCATAATTGCACTTGATGTGACATCTATGGATATTTAGCCAAATTGTGAGCCTTCTTAAATCTCAAAGTCTTATTAGAGTCACATTCAATTTATTGGTATTGGGAAACTATCAGAAGATTTCATTTGAACTGGGCACTCTGAAGTCCAAGTCTGGGAGGTTTGAGGGTAATTTTCCTTAGAGTTGCCGCTTTCAGTTATCAGGGATTATTGTCACTGTAGATACTGAAAGATGGGTATGAACTTGTCCTTTGTTTCCTATGTGCTACCAAGAAAGGGAGGTTGCATCAAAGTGTAGAATCAACAGCTGTAAATAGCTAAAGGAAGGCTAAAAATTACAAGATTAGGATGAAGAACGAGGTCAAGGCTAGATGACGGTAAGTGTTTTGCTTAGGAATGTCTTGGACTCTTAGCAGTAGTCCTCCTGTCCCTGAGACATGGAAATAATAATGCCAGTAAATCTCACAGAGGTGCTGTCAAGAGTGTTTTGTGATCATCTCTGGTATATTCAGGTATATTGTGATCATCTCAGGTATATTCAGGTATTATACTGATAGCAGCACAAAAAATATCACAAGGAAATAGACAGTGATGTGTTCAGAGGTGAATGGCGTACAGTAAACACACAGTTCCATACTCAGTGACAGAAACCACAGTATTCAGAGTATCTTTCCTTCATAACTACTACATAAGTCAGTACCCTATGGAAAAATAATTGTAATCATGGCATTTAAAAAAAAAACCTGTCAGATACTTATGAAGCCCTGATTCATAAAGTGTCCTCAAATCTTAGCAAAAAAGTGAAGTATTCACAAATCAGTAAGATATTAACATGTTCTGAGGTTTCCAGTTATCGTTGTCAAATGTCTTTGTAACTTACCTTTTGCATGATGTCTATAGCATAAACAGACAAAGAAAAGACCTTTGCTTCCTGACAGGAATTCAGTATGTATGTTACTGTGCTTCAAACTATTTTATAAGATTTTCCAACCTTTTTCTGAAGACAGACATTTTTTCTTAACACACCACTTAATCTAATATGTATATAGATCACAGTAAAATATCTGGAAGACATTTAGAGTTAAATAGTACTTTATCACTTAAATATGTGATATTACTATTTTAATATGAGATATTACTATTTAAACTGCAGAAGTGTGTATTCTTGACAAAAAAAGAGAACCTAGTGTACTTTATATGTCCTCTGTTGACTCATTTCTCTTTAATTTGTAGCACATTTTCTTTACACTAGTTTGTGTTCTTAGATGTGTCCTCATTTGACTTTTGGCTCAAGCAAATAACTCCAGAAACGAAGGATATGCCTACTGAGATCACTTCCTGCTGAAGTCTGGTTTCTTGGCTGGGAAACTGACTTCTCTTGTTCCTGCTGGAAAGTATTTACAATGGAGATGTTGTAGTATAGTGGCAAAGCTATTCCAGGACATGTTCACAAGTATAAATAGACATATGAGTAGTTATGTTAAAGAATCTTAGAAGGCAATGAAACCAAAGCCTATTACTAATAATTTTCAGTCTAGGTTTTAAATTACCTTGTCAGGAACCCTACAGGGTAACTCATCACTAAAGGATATTAGTATCCCAGCCAGGGAATGACCATTCTCTATTTTTATTTATGAAGCGGCTTTTGTGATTATCCAATCATCTCAATACTTTGAAAAGTTATAGAGATACACGAAATCACAGAAAGCAGGAAAGACGACCACTGCACTACATTTTCTTATCAAAGCTAACATTTATGCCAAAATGCCTTTGGGTGCTCTTAATATCACAGGGTCACGGTGTTGTGATTACTCATGTGCTGCCAGTCACAGCACCAGTGTTACATGCAACACTGCTGAAACTCGAGAAAAGCAGGGTCTGCAAAGCGTGCCTGGTCTGTGGAGCAGAGCCTGGAGGCACAGGTACAGAGCTGAGGAGCTGGAAAAAGCTGGAAAGAGAACTGATGCTTGGTTGCATTGTTAGACTGTTTCTTCCTCAGCTCAGGACTGGTGTGAACCATTCTGCACCACCTTTCCAAAAGGTGATACGAAAAGGGGTTTTTCAGAGTTGAATCTGTGATTGCTCCCTTCTTGCTATCTTTGGGTATTTC
Source organism: Empidonax traillii (assembly GCF_003031625.1). Classification (NCBI taxonomy): domain Eukaryota; kingdom Metazoa; phylum Chordata; class Aves; order Passeriformes; family Tyrannidae; genus Empidonax; species Empidonax traillii. Next base: position 20,046 of record NW_020955590.1, read on the forward strand.
TGTTGCTCAGGAGGAAATTTTTATGAATTACCCTGTTTGCAAAGGAAAATACAGAAGTCTTAAGCAATGTGTAGCCCATTTTAGCTTTTGATAAAAAAACTGTGTAGTTAAATCTGATGGCACCTGTTTTATGTAGTTGATATTCTGGCATATTTACTTAGTACCTGTTGTAAAAATGCCAGTAGATTCTTTTGAATCCCTTCATATACAACCATATGATTTATATGTACAGTTATTACCACAGTCATTTCGTGTGTTCTGCTGCTTGTTATGACATCTCTTATGCATATCCACTTCTTTTAAACCTCTGTTAATTGCAAAAAAAAATTATTAATCCAATGAAAACAAATGATAGCCACCTTTTATTAAAGATAAATTTTACTTATGACCTCTCTAAGTTGCTGCTCTACCTTTCTGAAAAAAAGATATATCAGAAAATCATGTAGAAAACATTGATTCTTCAGAAACATTCCATTAAGTATATGATAAAAATAAAGTCTTTTGTCCTTATGAATTAATGTGTTTATAATGCACTGCTATACAATGTATACAAGAATGTTCAAATAAATATTTTGTTCCTTCTCATATTACCGTTGTTATCACCATTGTCATGCTTTTTCTCAGAAACAGATTCAAAATCCCTGTGGCTTTTTTCTCCTTCTGAGTTAATCAGAGTCTTGGACAGCCTGCCAAGCAGATGAGATTGCTGACTTGCATATTTACACTGCTGATAGTTGCTCCTCACTATCTCCCTATGCCTTTGGTGTATTACCTTTCTCTCATATAGAGGCAGAGCTTTAGTGCATTGCTGTAAATCTTGAGTCAAAATGAGGTGCTCCAGCCTGTGTCCTCCTGTACGTAACACCTCTCTGGCCTGTGCTCATAGGTCTCCAAATCCCCTTTTTGCACTTCCATAGCACATATAGGACTAGCACACATAGCACACATAGCACTAGACAGGATGACAGACTGCTGATACTATGGATGTTGCTAAAACTCTAACATTAAATTATGATAAAGGAGATCATTCTGCCCTTTACTCCCAGATTTATATTGGTGAAAAAAGAGACATATCTCCCCAGTCCGTCACGAAGTGTATTAAGCTTGATATTTAAACTATTTCTGTGCAACAGAAAAGTCTACATATGAAGTGAGAACCCCGTATCAGTAATAAAAGCACTGTGCAGTTCTGTAGGGAGAATTTGGCCTTTCTGTAGGTATTCAACATTAAGAAACATTTGTTCACAAGAGCAAAAAGACCCAGTGGAAAGGCATCTTTTCAACTGGCATATTTTCAACTACTTCTGATGAATTAAACTGACCTTTAGAAATACACGTCTGGGCTGGCACTAAAGCAGGCGTTCCTATTTTTTTAGTGTGTGCATATATAAAACACAGTAAGCAGGGTTACCGAGCTATTGTTTGTGCTCAGACAGGTACCTGCAGCAGGTACACTCTGTGTGCACACTGGTGAGTGATGGCAGCTCCTCTGTTACGCTCCCTTCCCGGATGCAGAACAGAGTGTCAAGCTGTGCAATCAACACTGCCAAGGTGTTTGAGGCAAAGAACACTGTGATCTTTCTTAAGGCAACTCTGGCATTTTAATGATCTAGAAGGTTATGTTGAATTATAACAATATCTGTAGACAGTCCACTGAGGGAAGGAAGTGGGGGGAAAAGTCTGTGGGTATTTTTTTTTTTTTTAAGGAAAAATATTCCAGGTAATTTTTATTTTAAAGACTAGAGTGAATGGGAAAATTCTAATAAGAATTTAGAACTTTGTTACCTAAATAAAACTTTATATACATACACAGATTTCTGTCTTGTATCTAGTTGTCTTATTTGTTGTATGACAAATAAATCGAGACAAAGACCTTAAGGATCATACTTTTACTACTGAGAATGAGGACCATATTTCCAGAGGAACTCAGATTGTGTTCATAAGCTGGAGTGATTAATTTTTTTGAGGAAAGTTCATCATATAAGTTGAAAATCCTCACTTTGAGGAAAAATCTTTGAAAAGCTTGAAAAATACTGTTTTGGAGCAGTTAGAAGCTGAGACCCAAGCTCTTACCAAGGTGGAGCTTCTCAAAGGAGAGAAATCCAACTGTTTTTCCAAAACTTGCTTTATAACTTAATCAGCTCCAAAGCCTTGATTCATCTTACTTGATTTTAGCCACCTGAATGAAATGTTTAAATTGGAACTCATGTTGTCATCAACCCCCTCTACAAACAGTATTGCGAGTGAGAAGCACTTCAGAATTAGTAACTTTCAACAGCGAAAACTGACTCTCTGTAGAAACTTTACCTAAATTTAAGTCAAATCTGCATATAAGTTCTCTCCTTTCTCTCTAGTTTCTCTTTTTTTTTTTATTCCACAGATGGACTTACGACACTTATGTACCAGCAAATAGGTGATGGAAAAGAAATGTTCTGTCTAAAGCACTGTACGTTCATTGACAAGAGGATCAGGTGTAGATGGTATCTTGCCACATGAACAGGACTATTGCAGAAAGTAACAGTGAAGAAAAAGCACAAACCCTTTACATATTTATTTGCCTCGTATCTCCTAAATACATATGTATGATGAAAACTCAAGGTTAGAACAAATACTCAGATGAGACCACCAGGTTGTCATCTAAGCTTCAGTTACATGTTAAGAGCAAAACTTTAAAAATTCATTTGGACTTTTGAACTACACTGCAGTATAGCTAAGACTTTTACATTATTTTTTTACCATGCCAGAAAAGAATAATTGCCTTTGTTGGAACTCACAGTAGCTGGCAAGTATACAAAAATTTTGTTAGTTAAAAAGTGTTTGAAGGTTGCTTATGGTTACATGTCTCAGTTATGTGAAAGAGTGGGGAGAAAGAAACTCAACTGATGCAAAAAAAAAAAAAATTTCGATCATTTTGGTTAGATTGAACAGTTAATAGTGGGGTTAAAAAAGATTAGTATAAGAAATAAGTATTGCATCTTTGGAATGGAGCAACTGATGGTTTCAGGATAAGTATAGGTATAAATCTTTTGCAATACTTACTAAGCCATGTGATAACCACAAAGAAAAAGAATGTCCATGCTTTAATTTGGCAGCTGAAGACCATTGTGAAATTTCCAGCTACTTCAGAGCCAGGAAAAGGGTGCTATTCTAATGACTGCCTTTCCTTGTTTGATGTTCAATTGTGATTGAGAGATTTCAGAAAAAAAAGATTATGTCTGGGTTTTTTAACTTTCTGAAGGAGTAATCTGAAGACAGAAGCTGGAAAAAGTAATGCATACCAGATTCTGCAGAAACACACGAAGTTCCATCTGAAGGAAGAGTTAGTAAGATACCAAAGTACGGTATTAACTTACAAATTGACTATGTTATATTCTGTCATTTAAGCAAGTAATTGTAAACTTTATGAGGAAAAAATTTTAATTTACTGTTAAACATGTATAGAAATACTCAGAAATTATTTGTTTTTATTATTTTGATATTTATATGTTTTTGAGCTACTATGTTCTTTATTGTTTCTTGAACAAACCTGTAGTAATGAGTTGAATCATGAAATGGTTAGGCAGAAATTAAGCTGAACAGATATTTCCCTATATCACTGTGTATCTTTATAAGGACACTACAACAAAAAGGATGCCAAAGAGAAGATCTGTGTTAATTCATGAGGAAATCTGAACTCTCTTTATATATGGTGGTGAAGTTACTAGTGCCTCCTACCTGGCATTTTATTTTTGAACTCTGCTCTTCTTTCAATTACCAGGTGACTGTTTTCTTCACTGGGAATAGCAAAATGCTTTAGATGATACAATGCAACTGCAATCCAATTTATAGAAAGCCTGAGGTACAATAATAATGAGAAAATTGTGCATTAATATACTGGATTTTTTTCAGAGCAACTAAGCCCAGATACCATAACTTCTAAGAATAAGTTATCCCAAATTCTATATATAGCTCCAAAACATTTGAGCTGCAGTGCAGCTCTACTAAGAAAGGAAAAAAAACCAAAAAACTTGTCCTTTGAGCATTAATGGTGGCTATTCTGAAGTGATCAGTCAACTGAGTTCACGTGGTCTCTAAAAAAATCATCAGGGACATAAAATGAAAAAAAAAAAAGCAGATAAAAAAAAAGGTGATAAACCTTCTGTACACATGCGTTGTGCAAAGGGGTAGAAATATACATTGTCTATCTTTGTACAGGCCAGTGGAGATTGTAGTTAACTGATCACTGTCTACCCTTAAAGAGAACATGTCAATGACAGAAGGGAATGTCAAAGAAAAGAGAGGATCTGTGAGTGGATAGGAAATAGATCAAAGTACTTGCTCATCTAGTCAATCTATCTTCCCAAAATCTAATATAAGGAGGAGAATTTAAGTCAGCCCTAGGAGTATTCAGCCTGCCTCAGAGCAGAAGCTTTAGACATTTGCTCAGCATTAGGATATATAAAGATCAGACACAGAAAACACCCACCCCAAAACCTAAAACTTGGCCTACTTGGTCTATGGTCCTGGGAATTCCTGGGAGATCCTGAAAGAACAGTGTGCTTGGCAGTTATCCACAACACAGGGTTTTCCCTGGGACCTCTCGACAGTGACTCTCTGTCACAAGAATAGCACAAAATGGCTACAGCAGGCAGTAAAGCTTTCTGGTAATCCTTTTCCCACTGTGTTTCCAGGTGAAAATTGAGAAGCACAGTTCATTCTATGGCTCCATGATTTCACTGGCCCTTGTGCAATATTTGTAAGCTGGAAATTTTCCTTGTGAACTCTCTGCATACATACTTCCCATCTGCCATCACCCCTTGCTCATGTTCTCAGATTGAAGCTGTTGTGGTCCTTGGAGAGCTGGACAGGGTGAGGCCCAATCTCCCTTTGTGTTGCTGATCAGCTGTGTAAAGGATAATTTTTAAAATTATTTAAACAGCCCAAGATGCATTTGTTTGTTGCTTCTTTCAGTTGTCTGTCCAAAATCTGCAAAGCATTGTATCCAAGAGATAAAAAGGAAAAACAATGAATAAAAAATGATGTTATTCCAGACATTAGCATTTCATATTTAACCCAATACCTTCCCAGGAAGATGGTAAATAAAGTGGTCCAAAATTGTCCCAGGGAAATTCCAACAAAATATGCAGAATTCTGCCAGGGACAAGACTGACACTACAAGTATTAATTTATCAAAAAATTATACATTAATGTATTCCACCCAAAATTTTCCTATTCTTCACTGGATCAAGAAAGAATATTTATAAAGTGTTTTGAAGAGGACCAACACTGTTTAAATACCACACATTGTTCATTGTTATTATTATGGATAACATCGTTTACTTGATTTTGAAGAGTTCCATATGATGACTATTTTAAAATAAATTACTATTGAAATGACAACTGTACAGTGTATGGAAGCAAGCTCAAAACATTCAATCAACACAGTGCTCTATATTCTTCTTGAAAACACACTGATTTTTACTTTTGCATGTCTTTCTTATTGTGAACAAAAACATCTGTCTGGGATTTCTAAGAATCTGGTGAACAAATGGAAACGAGATGCAGCATTCCTTTATTTCCATTGTACTTTTTATTAATTGCAGATCAGACTACAGTCCAAGATCCAGGTGCAGTGATATTTTTAAGGAGAGGGCTGCAAGCAATCTACACGTGAAATGTGTGAGAACATGTCTATACCACTCTGAGCAATACAGTGCCAAGAGTCCTCAGCTATCTCCAGAGGGACCCATCCATCCAAACCATATAGCTCAACTCTCTAAGGTGGGGTCATGAGGACAATAAGGTGGGGTTAGGCCAGCGCTCTGCCCTAGCAAGTAAACCTCTTTGTGGCTGACTTATCTGTGCCATTCCCATTCTGAGCATGAACCCCCTTGCAGCCAAGTCAAAGACCTTTGCGAAAGTCTCCGTTATTTGATGCAAACTTGCCATCAGTGCTTAGTGATAGTACTCTTCTGATTTTTTATTTTTTTTATTTATTTTGCTCAGTATGAAAGTGAGACATGGTTTTAAAACCCAGTTAAGATCTGGAACTGTTCTTCAAAGGAGAATTAGGATTCTTAGTGGGGATTAATTCAAGTCTTTCTTGGTTTCGGCCAATCAGTTACTTCATTCTTTAGGCTCCCAGGTGTTTTTCCTTTAACATTCTTCTACCAGAAAAATGTTTTGATTTGTTATTATATTTAAAAATAGATTTGCAAACTGTGTCTCCATGAAAAAATCTGAAAATTCTGATTGGGTACATATGACTCGTACATCCACCAAGCATAATTTTAAATTCAGGAATCCCCTTTTGAAAATAAACTGTTTCGTAAATTAAGAGAGAAAAAATATTGGAAAGACTAACGAAGAAATAATTTGTTAACTAATTCATTTTAAAAGAGTTTTTATATATATTCTTACAATTATTTTAGATCAGATAATTTTACAATTTGATTACAGGATGATGATTATTAGAATGTGCCTTTTTCTCACACTAATTCTTTTTTCCTTTACTTTTTTCTTCAATAACTTTTTAAATACCTCCCCCAGTATGCAATTTAGTCATGTAATTTCTGTAATACACTATGATGCAAAGAAACCAGAATTTTATTTTGAAGTTTATAGTTTTGTAAATAAATTCTCTGTTTTTGTAATTCTGTGACATGGACACTTGATCTTTTCAAGATATACCCAAGACTTAATTTGGCCTTAATTTATGTTATGTAAGTATTGTCAAGCTTTGCTTTTAATAACAAAGGTTTTAGTGGTGAAAAATGTCTGAGCAAAATTTTATTTGGCGGGGACTTTTTAACCCATTAAAAGAAGATACAATTTACAAAGAATATTGGGTCATTGACAGAATGTAAGCATTTACTTTTTTGCTCCTCCTCTTAATCATCTTTAATTAATCCCCTGCTTTATTAAACACTTGGTAGTTCCTTAGAATAAAGCTCAAGTTCCTAGGAAGAAAAACTGTACTGATGTCATGGTGATAGTAAATGTCATTTACTTCTTTAAAAGTAAATGACATATTTGTAATAAATCCCGTATTAAGAAGGCTTAATTCAAAGCTTGAGCTCTGTAAAGGTACTTGAAAAGAACATTCAGTGCTTAATTGTTCCATCCCAAATTAGGTAACAGCTTTGCTGTAAGATAAGGCAGATTCTGCAATAGAAGTTCAGCTAAAATATATGATCTTTGCTCCAGACAGGAGTGACAGATAGTTAGGTGCAATACCTACTAGAATAATAGTTTAGAGTTGAGACATCAAAATTGTGAAATGATACTTAACAAAGCCTAATGGTCTTTATTTAACACTCACAGCACTCGTGAGAGAAGGTAATTGTATTTTCCATTTTCCATTTACTCTAAGTTCTTCATGCAAAATTAATAAAGGAAATCAGCATATTCTAAGACACATGTATGAAGATGAGCCTTATTCTTGACATGGTGGCTCTGCACTGCCCTTTCTGCTAGTCTTGAGATCCATGAAAAAGAAAAGACTAGGGTGAGGAGGGTGAGGGAAGAACTGGAACTCTGGGGAACGGACACTGGATTGAGAGGCACATCCACTTGGCACCGAGGCTCTTGAGTGAGGACAGATGCAGAAAATGGAAAAATGGGGTACTAGAGTAAACTGCGTGAACTCAATTCAGAGGTATAACTAGCCTTTTTATAGCTGGGTGAAAAGGTCTTGACTTTTTCTCTTGAGACCACAGACATTTGGTTGAACCCTTACTACCAGATGCTGAAGAATTTTAACCGAGATCTGACAGCCAACTCTGAGGCAAAGAACTTGCAGTACTTGGGAAGTGTGGGGGCTACACCTATAGGGGAGCGGCGGGATAAAAAGCTTTAGAGAATATTGCAGGACTTTTTAATCCCTTCCAAAAGTACTTCTGTAGGATGTTGCAATCCATTTCTTGGGGATTTACCATGTATATACAGCTTTATTATCTCTATTCCACTGTTGCGCACGCTGAACTACATAGATATTGACTGACTTGGCCAAGGCCAAATTTAAGAGTCAAAATCAAGATGAGAAAATAGTATTTTGTTGTATGTGAATTCTGGTACACTGGATTTTTCAAATTATTTTTTTGTTACCATATGCCTGTGCTTCTGAATAATAAAAAACCCCAACCAACTGAACAAATGCAAACAACTTAGAATGTGGGTTTTTATAAAAAATTTGGATGTCCCTGACTTGAGAAAAATCAGGACAGTGGTATCACCTTTATACAATTTTATGGTGACAGTATAAATATGATAAATCTTGGTATTGTGCTAGATATACTTTTCTTGTTATTCTGTAATGTTACTCATTACTTACTTCATGTGCACTCTTCCTTTATTAATCTTTTATGTTATTGTAAATAACTTCCCAAATTCCTAATTGGGCATGTATATTTTAAAATGTGTTGACAAAAAATATCTTCTCCTTACTCCCTTAAATTGTAGCATCCCCAAAATGCATATTGTTATACAACATCCTTCAGCAAGACAGAGAAAAATCATGTCCTGTTTCTTTACTCTTCCAGTACACATTCCCTTTCTGGGAAAAAAAAGATTTTCAGGTTCCCAGTGGGATTTTATATGGACCTCTAGCCTTGGAATGTCCCAGCAACACCATATTTTAAAACCACAAAATTTTGCAATTCAAGAGATTAAGAATAAAAAAAAAAATTAATCTTTTTTATGGTATCTGGAGATACTTCTAGAAGAGGGTCTGATGGTGTCTAGGGAAATTGGTTTTATAGATGAAAGGCTGCAACAAGCAGTAACAATAAAAATGCAAATGTTTTAAAGTATTCTAAAATGTCTTTTTGTAATAAAGGTGGCATTTGCCACCCATATAGCATAATGATTTAGTCTAGTGTAATGTTTTATTGTCAGTAATTTGGTTCTCCAGTTGGAAGGTAATGAAGCCTGCCTGAAATGATTTATAAACATACATATAAATATATCATGTGCATGTGTGACTGCTTGTATGAAAGTAATCCTAGTTATTCAGCTGAGATCAGTCCTTTCATAAGTACTTCTCAGAATCTGGCTTATGGTACCGTGAAACAGCCTGATTTTCATATGGGAAATGTATGTGTAATAAATTAAATTTGCTTTTTTCTTTAGATGTCCTGTATACTGTGGATTTTTCCTTCCTATCGCATAACAGTAGTTTAAAAAATAACTCTCTATTACTTCCAGATATATTTTTCTTATACGTCAAACAGATTCAGGAGAAGCTTTTCTACAAGAGTGCTTTATTTCATCTTTGCTTGACTGTAGTAAATACAATAGGAAAACAGAAAAGGATTATGTTTTATAGAGTGACCTAAACTAGAATTAGATGACTGTTGAATATTAAACCTTCAGTTGTATAGGATGAGAGATTTGTGTCCGTGCTTGCATCAAGTGTGATGAAAATGCTTCTTCAGGAAATAGCTACCACCCTATCTCCAGTCTACTCCACTAAACAATGATGTTGATGGCAACTGAAAATGGCAAACAAATTAATAGACAGTTGTGGAAAAATCCTGGAAAGCTACGAGTTTTGCTTGCTTGCTTAAACACTGTAAAACAAAGACTGTCTGCCAACCATAATTTCAAAAAACATTGTGGTTGGTTTATGTGTGGGTTAACAGCATGAATGGCACCTACAGTCATTACAGAGATTACAAAAGTGAAATTGAATAGTACATTAAAGCTCATAAATGTTAGTTCTGGTCATAGAGCAATATTCTGTAATATTACCATCAACTCTTTTCTACTAAGAAATGGAAAGAAAATAGCACACCCTGACTTGACATTTTATTACAGTCTCCAGATTTGTCAAATAATTTCAAATTATTCTCTTTCTCCAAGTTTCCCTGCTTTAGTTTAAAATGTAATGATTTAGTTTTTATAGCTCCTTCTTTATTCTTTCTGCTTGAAAAATTATCTCCTTTTGCATTTGTTTGCTGTTGCTAGCTACAGTCACCCTCCAGGATACTTTGAGAATGTATTTATGTGTTTGACATGTGTTGGAAAAGGCACTATATGGACCATATCTCACCTACAAAGCAAATTGGTTGTAGTGTTTGTTTCTCTTGGATAAATGTATCTTTTTTTTTTTTTTTTTTAAAAAAAAAGAAGTAAGCTAGCATTCTTTTAAGGTAGTAAAGCTACCACTTTCCTGTAATAGAAAACATCTGCCTTTTATTTGAAGAGATACCAGATACTTTTTGTTCATTTGTTTGTTTTTAAAGATTGGTAAAAATCAACTTTCAGGTGGAAAATTTCCAGCTAACTTGGGCAACAGCAAAAAATTTTGAAATTAGTGTTAATGAGTCTTTGCCTGTCAACTGTCTGTAAATGACTGTGTATTGCCAGCTCACATTCCAGAATCAGTGCAAGGACTTTCCTACTATCATTCCACTAACTCCAGGAGTGGGGAGAGAACTTTCCTTTTCATTTCAGCAGTAAGTAACTTTCCCTTTAAAGATCCTCTTGACATAGCACTCTGCCTACTGCAGGTAATGACTAAGTTTAGAGACTGAGCTTCCCATGCAACAGCCAAAGTATGATCTGAACTCTTCACTTGGGTAACACCTTTTATTACTTTATTCATAGCAAGTGGTTCACTGACCTTGAATCCATCATAATGGGTGAGACCTGATAAAATGCATGTATGGGTCCTGAGAGAGCTGTCATATGAACTGGCTAAGCCACTATCCATCACATTTGAGAAGTTATGGCAATCAGTGAAGCTGATTTTCCCTGGAAAAGGGAAACAAAACCTCCATTTTTAGAAAGGAAAAAAAGGAAACAAGAAAGAAGACCTAGGGAACTACAGGCTAGTGAGGCTCATCTCCGTGCCTGGCAAGATGGAGTAGATCCTCCTGGAAACTGTGCTAAGGCACATGGAAGAAAAGAAGGTCAAGGTCATTTGTGACAGCCAACATGGCTTCACTAAGGGTAAATCGTGCCTGACAAATTTGTTTGACCTTCTACTATGTGGTTACATTGTTGATGGATAAGGAAAGGGCAACTGACATCATCTGTTGCCTTAACAGAGGACAGAGCACAGAGAAAAAAACTCCAGGCCAGTTTAGTGTATAAGATAAGATAAAGAGGTTAGGTCCTTTAATCTCAGACCTGAGGCCCAGAGAATACACATGACATGCACCCCCAGCCAGCCAGTGGTTCTGTGATTTGATAGTAAGGTCCATCCAATCCCAGATCTGCCCACCCCTGGTTCTGCCCCATGACACGCCCCTTCAGGAATTGCGTTTGGGGTCTTTGGGACCCCTTCTTCCTCATCTTCATCTTCTTTGCAGCACACACAGTCCTTGGCGTTCCTCCAAAGTTCTGGGCTTGAAGGTCTCTGTGTCTGTGTGATATCTTCTGGTCCAGGCCTAGGGTGTTTTCCTACAATTCTACCTTGAAAACAAGACTAAACATGCTAGCAGAATTTTGAGGGACTGATATGAAATGGAGTAACAGAGTAGGGTAAATGTAACTGTTATGCTAAGGATAAGGGATATAATACAGCTACATTAAAATCTACATTTACTAGACCACTTCTAAAAGCTACAAAAGCTAAAAAAAAAATAAAAAAACCTCTGAGGCATCAATCTACCTGGACTTGTGCCAAACATTTGACACTGTCCCACTTGATATAATTTTCTCTAAACTGGAGAAACATGGATTTGACAGGAAATGACTGGATGGTTGCACTCAGAGAATTGCAGTCAATGGCTCAATGTCCAGGTGGAGCCAAGTGACGAGTGGTGTCCCTCAGGGGTGGGCACTGAAACCAGCACTGTTTAACATCTTTCCTGGCAATGTGGACAGTGAAACTGAGTGTACCCTCAGCCAGTTTGCCAGTAATACCAAGCTGTTTTGTGAGTTTGACATGGTGGAGGGGAGGGATGTCTTCCAGTGGGACACTTCACAGCCTTGGTGGGGCTATGATCAACATGGTCTAGTGAGAGCTATCCTGACCATGGAAGGAGGTTTGAAACTAGATGATTTCTAAGGTCACTTCCAACCTAAACCATTCTATGATATGATTCTATGATAATTCAAGTTGTGTCTTTCAATCCTGCCAGGATGTACGTGCAGGCATGCCTCCAAATGTGAACTTTAGGTTGTTAACAGGAAAGCTGGTAGAGCAGAGAGTGGGCTCACATCAGTGCTGATTGTTAAAGTATAAACTGTTAGTCATTTTGTGTTTCTGTGAGCCACAAATTGCTTGAATCTTGAAAAGTCCTGTGAAAACATGATTATATCCCTACCCAGTCCAAATATTTAGCTGCCCAGGTTTAGATAACATATGATCATTCAACTGTTTCTCATGTTCTGACAGTCTGAAAAAAATATAATCTCTAACACCCCTGAAATGAATGTCACATTGCTGATGAACAATCCAGGCACTTAACACTGTGGAGAATTAACAGACCAGCTATCAAAAGAAGCATGGTTCTTTGGTTCTCTCTGTTGTCAGTGGTGAGAGGAAGACATCTTCTGGAGGCAATTTCAAGATTTCTCAGGATTGCCTGTTTAGGAAGTTGTTCTTCCCTGGTAGTAAAAGGCGCCTACAGACAGGGAGTCTTTCACCAAAACTGGCCTTGGTTAACAGTCTCTCTCCTCCACCAATGCAGAGTGTGAGAAGACAGGGCCGCCTCTGACAATACAATTTTTGTTCCAGAGTACTTCTGGAAAGTTACTTTTATAACAAAACCTGTATGGTTCCTAAGCACATTAATAGGTCACTCTCAGTTCTGAAGTTTTCTTAGCCTTAGGAGAAATTATAGAGTCAAGACCCTTGCATATTGTAAGAAGAGTCACTGAGAAGAGCTCTTTGTCATTCACTTGACCCTGTATACTCATTCAGTTATCCCAACTGTTAAAGGCAATTTAGCAAAGCACTTAGACATACCTCAAGTGTAGCCAGAGGGTATAAAATGGTAGAATAGCCTTTCCTTTGCTCCCGTGGGGAAGCAAGGCAGTCTGATCCTGGTCCTCCCACTTTGTCCCTAAACTACAGAGCCACATTACAGAGCAATCTGTTATATCAGGTCAGCTGGAGATAATGTAATTGAAACAGCACATCCACAGGCACATGTACATACACATATGATAAACATTTTGAAGCATGGATGACCCCTTACAGTGGGTAATCCTATTAAAACTCAGCACTGTTGGCAGAATGCATCACATCATCTGATTCAACGTGAGCCAACAGACTCATAGAGACAAATACACCAAATGTGCTCTTAACAATTCTTCATCTATGTACCATATTATTCTGAACACTGTGGAGTACTCCTGTTATTCTTGGGCTTTCTCACAGATGCAGGGACTGAGATGTAAGATCTGGAAACTACAAATACATGCTTTCATACCTTATCACCGCTTCTTTCATTTACATGGAAAAATACAAGGAAAAAGGCAGTTTTCCTCAGGCAGCCAGAGTACTTGGACAGGAGAATTGTTGTGGAATTGTACACATGTAATTCTTTCTTTATTAACATTTTTAAGTTCTGTGTAGATTTTCTCTCATAATGTAGACTTAGTGATAACAGCTCTGGTTCAGGAGGGGAAAAATGTCGTATTGCGAGAATGTGTAGACAGAGCCATCAGATAACGAATAACTGAGTAGAAAGTGAATTGAGAGTGACAGCAGCAACCCACTGGAGGTAACAAACTAAAAAGACAGGAAGCCAGTGAGACATGACAGAGAGAGTAAATGAAATTAATCTTCTTCCTGCTGACAACAAATTTCAGGCCAGCCACAGTCACCCAGTTTTGCATTACCCATAATTGTATTATGGTTAAATATGTTTCCAAATTAACAGGAACTTGCTGTAGGTTTCAATCAACTGGATTTTTGATATATAGGAAAAAAAATTAGAGTTTTCCCTAGATAGATTTGTAGTTGTATTTTCTATTAAGCATTAGGCTCTTGTTATACGCAGTATTTTACTATCATCAGATGTTGTTGGCATCAGAAATGAATAGAATTTTTTGAAAAGTCATGGAGCAGTCACAGAATGTCAAAGCAAGAACAACAGTGTGCCACTTTGAATGACAAAGATTTACTTTATCTTCCATTAAAGATTTTTGATTTAAGTCTCTTGGCTTAATGTGAGATAAGCATGCAGGTTATAACTGTATTGCATTTCCCTCAAGAGATTTCTGTGAGTGGTCACTTTTGCAGTGTGGTAAGCAAACACAAATCAGAACTAAACATCTGTTTTAAGTAAGGCATGATCTTCCATTTTTTTACACTGTCATGGTCACAACTGATAAAGACAATCATAGAATCCAGGAGCATAGCACAGGATGAAAAGATCTGACTTCAAATTAAACATGCACTGATTGAATCTACACTAGAAATAACTGGAAACAATCCCACTTGCTCTGATGGAGTAATTGTTTTTATTGGTGCTCTTCCTCTGCTGAGTTTGCCTGATATTTCCCTCTCCGTCATTCATGACATGAAATTGTTTCCAAAGAGATAACCTAAAGAATGCAATAGTTACTGCTAATACGTATATGGTTCATCTTTATCAATGATTATGGCTAATTTCAATGAAAAATATTTCAAAATGAGATCTGGCAGACATACTATATCAAGATAATTTTTCTCTTTATATATGGACCTGAGTGCTGAGACAGTTACATGAGTAGTCTTTATTGTATTAATCAACACTACTTAATCCAAATGAGAATGTGTCCCATTCTATCTGGTCAACACAGACATCACTAACTAGTTAATAATCTAATGAAAAAAGAGTACTGTATGCCAGTTTTGCTTTCTATGCGTCATTGCTTTTGGAGAGTTGTTTTCTTTTTTCACTTTGTTTTACCAATTCTTTCACTAACATAAAGCTATTAGCCACTGCTTTCATTATACAGGAAAAATGGCCATCTGTTAAAACTCTGGTTTTTAAAGTGTTGCTTTCATAGAAATTATTTTGTAAAAATTAACTATATCATATATGAGGGATACAGAGGCCCAAATTTTCACCTACAACCTTTTGTGTGTGCTCAAGCATGAAAATGGACATATACTTGCACTGGAGAAATAAAGTTTACTGTAGATGTCAATGGATGCCTTTACGAAAAGGTTAGACAAACATCTGGCAGGATTGCCATAGGTATAAGCAGACCAAATCAGGCAGATGGAACTAGATGACCTTTCTAAGTACCTTCTTATCCTTATTTTATGATTCTTCAAAGCATAATAGTATTGTTGAAGCACAGGTTTTGTATCATAGGACAGCATCATCTTCCCTCATTGGGACTAGTACACCTAAATGATTTCAAAAGCTGTTGCCAGAAATACATTGACTGCAAATTCCACAGAAAGCTGGGAAAGCTCTGAAGTAAATGAAATCTGTAAAGCACTATGTTTCATTTCTCTTAGCAAGCAATAAAAGTAGTAGAGCTGTTTAAGCTGTATGAGCACATGTGATAATGGAATAACAATTTGGAAATCAGGTGGATACAAAAAAAACAAAAAGGGGTTGGGATATAAAAAAAGTGTCATGCTCTAAAAAAACACCAGACAATAGAAAAAATATCTGGAAAAATAATATGAACACCCTGTCACATGTATAAATTCTATAATTAGATGAAAGTTTGAAAAAACGTGTTTTAAAAACAATCACTTGCTAGACAGTGACAGATATAGGTTAACAGTATTCTAAGGCATCTCTTCTCTTGTCCTGTGACTGTCTCAGTTGGAATGCAAAATATGAGGCACCCAACAGCACAGTCCCCAATCTGACTAGGAGACACAAAACATATACTGGAGATCTCAGCTCAGGTTCAGAGCTGGCACACATCATCTGTGTAAATGGCTGACCCGGCCTGCCCAGAGAGGTGGTGGATTCACTGTCCCTGGAGGTTTTAAGACACAGCTGGATGTGGCACTGAGTGCCATGATCTGGTAATCACAGTGGGGTTGGATCAAGGGTTGGACCTGATGATCTCGGAGGTCTCTTCCAACCCAGTTAATTCTATGATTCTACGATTCTAAAGAAATCCAACCTCATACAAGACAAGGAACCTGAAGGCAATGAGTTAAGCATTTTTATATGCAGACTGAACCCACAAATTAAACCAGACTTGTATTTTTATATTGTATTACTACAACACATTATTCTGCAACTACTGACTTGCAACACCCTCAGCCAACATCTAGCATTGCTTGAATCTGGAATAAAAATATGTCTCAAACATAGTTGGGCCAGGGATTTTCTCATTGCACTCTTTTGTTGGATAAGGTCTATAAGTATGTAAGGTGTTCCACACATTTTTAAAGACTAGCCTGTTTATTTAAAATATTTCATTCTGCTTTTCATAGATAATTTCTTGGTCATTTCACCTTTTTTTACCCTATTTTCAAGTTTGAGTAGGACTTGAGGGTTATCTTAGCCTCAAATGGAAAATCTTTATTGAAAAATCTGTTGAATAATTAGGAGATGCCCAGCACTTTTCTTTTCAGCTGGTGTAAAAAGTCATTTATAGTAATTTCAGATATTTGGCGTCAAGAATGAACTGAACTATTTCCCCTAACTACCAAAAAATTAATTTAGTATGACTTAAAAAAGAGACTTTGACTCAAGAACTTGGTTCCTAATTAGTATACAAGTGTCCTGCTCCTTGCTGCTGTTTTGCTGGGAGCAGCGGTGTCTGCCTTGGCAGCTGGGTGAGCTCTGGCAGCCTCCCCTGTGTCTGCAGGGGAAGCTGCACTTACCGAAACTCCTGCCCTGGACTGTCTGTCACAGCCACAGACAGTATGGACGGTCCAGGACAGCCTCTCCCCTCCTCTTGGTAGCCAGGACTAGCTGCAGTGAACCCAGGGAAGTAGTGCAGAAATGTATTTCAGAGCTTGGGATAGTGAAGGAGGCCTCAGATGAGTTAAATAAGCTTGAGAAGAGGTCAGATGTAAATGTTCTTCCAATTCTAAACAACTCCTGTGCCAAGCATTCTAGCTTGACCACCCCATAGCTGTCTGAAGCAAATGGAAATCATTTTTCTCTTCTTTCTTTCTGTTTCTTTAAACAACAGATGGCAAAGCTGTTCACAGTCTCCGTTTAGACTAACATTTGCTGTATTGTAAATAATCATGAGCTGAACTTTTAGTCTGACCATTCCCCAGTCCTCAAATATTTTTATGCAACATATGATAAAGGGGTTCTCAGAAAAAGTTCATATGTTTCTGTTGTTATATTGTCTAGTTTTGGGGATTAATTGTGTCAGGTGGATGAACAGCCTGCCAAACTCCAGGAAGCCAAAGAGCACAAGGCCTTGTGAGCTTTGCTATTACCACTTTACTGCAGAGTAAATATCTGTGCTAGAAATTGCAGATTGTGATATTGCCTTCAAGGTCTAGTGTATTAGCAACAATGTATTGCAGTTTTCAAGTTCTGACATAATATGCTTTGGTAATTTACTACTTTGAAGTGTGGTGACATAACATGACAACTATGCATATAAAATGATAATAAGTTGATCTACATTTTCTTTTTCTATGTGCCTTAGAAATTTGAACAGGAATAGCTCATCCTGTTCTTTCTCCAATTTTATTATTGTACAAAATGGCAAGATACTAATTGTAAAGATGGCAAAATTACAAGTGTCTTCATGATGGAAATCATCTTACAAACTTATATTTAAACAATTTTATTTGAGTGGTAAAATGTCACAAACCGCACTTTTTTTTTTTTAATAACAAACATATTTTCCAAAACTAATGAGATTTCACAACAGAAAATGAACTCCACAGCTTCAAAATACATCTAATGGATTTTATATATATATTTCCTTGGAAATATTGATATATTAAATTCTCTATAGGTTTCCAATATTTTATCATTAAAAAAAATAAACCAAATCCAAGCTTTATCTAAACATAATAGTTAAAGAAAGATCAGATAACTGGTGTTTGATAAGACTTGGGTGATAGTTCAAGACATCTGTCACACGTGGAGAGAGGAGGAAAAGATAGTACACGGCCCTGAACTTTTGCTGCATCATGTGAGAAAACTGTATTTATGTTACACTGAGTGGTGCTAATAGAAGAGTAATATTTTGCCAAATCCTTTTGTTGGTCTTCCCTACCTAGACCAACCTGCATAGCATAGAGATGCAAAAAAATTTCATATGCCACTCACTGATTTTGTTTTCAAATCAGAATATGATTAGCAGTCCTTGCATTTTCTTGATGAATTCTAGTGTGGGCTTTTAGTTATAAGCCTTCCATATGCATTGTAACAATGATAGACACGTTGACTAAGTCCAAAATGTGAGGCATGTGTTTTTCCATAAGAAATCCAGTTTTCTGGACCTCCCATGATCCCGAGTAGAGGCAGTGCCTGTACAAGTTGCCCTCTAGTTCCCATGCCCTTGAGATCAACATATTTTTGAGAGTAGGAAGACCGATTCCTGAAGTCTTAACCCCCTGTGAGGTCAGAAGAAAGCTGACATTGACCTGGAATGTGGGAAGTGTTAGTTGGTCCCAGAATAAAGATCTGGCTAGGTTAACATACTGCTGTGTGATAGTGCTCTGAACTAAGTAACTTTTATGACTGCTTCATAATTTGTGTTCAATGTCCTGTCAGTTTTTTTAGGGTCATTTTCTGATATTATCAAAAGTACACTATTTTTCAGTTTACTCTTAATGCCTGCAATAACAGAATGAACAAGATAAAAAAAAAAAAGCCAATTAACTTAGTCATGTTTTATCAAAGCCCAGTTGGTTTCCACCTTTTTTCTCAATTAAAAATGCAAATCACTGCCTAATGTGATGATCACCTTCCACATTGAACAAGCACTCAGATGATGAAACAATAAAGTGTAAAGAATACAATAACCATTAAAATGTCTAGAAAGAGAACTTAAGATACATAGGAAAAAAAACCAAAACAAACAAACAAACAGCAAACTAAAAAGAACCCCTAACCAACAACGTTTTTTAAGTATTACAAAGGATTAAGGTGCTACCGTCCTGGCCAACAAAAAAATTGCTGAACTGTGTACAGGGAAATTAGGAAATCCCTCAAGAAACCTCTATAACTTTCTAAAAAGTTAGAGGTATTCTTCGTGGATTCTTTGTGGGTAGTTTCTGGAGATGCTGCTCTTTGCTGTAAGGGAAAGCTGTTAACTCATGGGAGGTCATCAGGCTTTTGGAGACAAGTCCTATAGGACTCAGAGTGTTGTTTCAGCTTTGCTTCCCACTGTGTCATTTAGGAACTGGATTTAATGAGTGTATTTTGGGCCCTACTTGAAGAACTTCTCCAAGAGAATTGTGAAAGTTTTTACTCATTTTGGGAAGATCTGAAACCCATAGCCCTGGTTAGGATGTGTGTCTGGTTATGCTCCAATTCAGCTGACTGTTGGTTGCCTGAAGAGAATACCAACAACCTGCAGCCTGCTGGATCTGCACACATTGTCAAAAATGCTATACCTATTTTTTCCTTAATTTTCTTTTCACTAGTCTTGTACATTTCAGATTAGAAATGAACCCAACTACTTAAATGTAGAAGAGCTGTGACTGTCACAGAGCCTTTGGATTCAATGCTGTAAGACACTGAGTACCCTAACCCCACTCCATCAATCAGTGTAAATACCCACTGTAGAAGAGCAGGGCTCCTCTTAACCAGATTTAAATATTAAAAATATATTTTAAAAGTATATTCATGTTATGAAGTCCAGTAAGGGCCACTATGCCAATTTAGCAGTATGAAGTCAGTTATTTTTGTCATTGCTGCTAATATAATCACATAAGGAAGAGCCTCAGTATAGTTCTAGTTGTATCTGCAGCTGCTGACATACTTTTACATACCAACTTTAGGAAATGGAATGAAACTAAAAAAAAATCTCTGTGAACATGTTTGTGCACAAGTTTGACACAAGTCATACTTAGAGTTACCATTGTACAAAATTCTGTAACATTTATAAAGTTTTGTAAGGCATATACAAAGTTTCGTTATGTATATAAAATGAAAAAATGGTATCTATGTACAAATAAAGAATAAAAATATGGAGTGAAAATTGTAAGGTAATGAAATATAGTTTTTTATATTATTATTTATTTTCTTTTTCTTAAATGATAGGTTTTTTTAATAGACAATTATCAAAAGTATCCTGTAAAAAGAAGATGAAATAAATATTTAGCTACCGAGGCACTAATATGTGATTTTTTTTTTTGCTTTATATCTGAGAAGAAAAATAAAGAATGAGAATGTAAAGAAAATTTCATGAACAAAATGACTAAGATTTATTTCTTTAAATTGCATTTAACTCTGTAGAAGCAATATATGATGTAATTTATTATTATTTTCTCTGAATTAACTGATTAAGAGTAGATTTTCATTCTGAAGTATTTACACAAGTTGTTTCACTCAAAGAAAAATATAGAAAAGTTTATAAATAGAAATAACATTTTGTATAATATTACTTATTGTAATAGAAGCAAAATAAAGCAAAACTGTGGCTATGCAATTCCTTCTGCAGGTCCTTTTTCTGAGTTTGAAGGATGAATTGTGAGCTTTCTGAAACCTTGTGAAAACTTTTCATCTGTACTTGTTCATCTAATGGAGTATAAATTTGTTGGTCTACTTATGAACTTTGCTCCACATATGTCCTAGCTGCAGTGAAATATTACTCACACGTTGATTTAACAAAGACATAAAAAATGATTTTGTAAACATTGAGACCAATCACTCTTTCTTATAAGGATACATATGGAACTGGTTGGAATCTTCTGTGAGAATTTCCCTTCTGATGCTATGGGGAGGTTTTCCACTTGGTGAGAATTTCTCCTCTGCAGCCAGTGAGAGAGACAAGTAGTGCATAGTCTCTTCCCAAACCACCGAGATTTTTACGTAACTACAGATGACAAAGAAGAAAGATATCTTCATCCTATCACGATTCGTATTTATCAAAGCTGGCATCACTATAACTTCATAGTCACAGATAAATATGATGCTTAAACTACACCAAGAAAAGTCTTGTATTGCCTCATAATCTCATATATTTTTATATTAACATTCATTTCTAATTAAGGTGACTGTTTTTTTTCTTCTCTTCTGATGGCAAAATAAGAGAATATTAGAATAACTTAATTTTCCTAGTTTTGTAGCAGCAAGATTGATTCTTTTTTTTACTAAGTTAAAACGACAACATAATAAAAAGAAATTACTTCATGATAAGTATTAATTTAGAAATATTGAATCCAATGTTTAAGCATAAATATATGACATTTGAAATATTACCTTACAGTGAACCCCTGAGACTGTGGAAACTATAAGATTTTCCAGAATACCTTCACAGACAAGTTAGAGCAGAAACATGGTAACCATGTTGTTTCCAGTTTACCATCAAGAATGCCTTTTATGAAAAAATAATGTATTTTATTATACCAACAAGTATTCCTTCAAAAACTTACAAGTTTTTGGCTCAGAAAACCTTCAGTAATCACAAAAATGACACTAAAATCCAAAAGTTTCCCTAATTTCTTTAGATGTATGACTGGAATGCTATGGTAAAAATCCTTCCTCTCTCTGGAACACTTCTTTCCATGTACTCTAAAAATTTTTAAAAATGCTATGCTAGTTAACATGACCTGCTAGGTTTAGACAGAAGTAAAAATAGGTATTTTCTTGGGTTATTGTATTTTTCTTCACCTTTCAGAATCAGGATTTGGTAAAAAGCTTTTCTTGTTGAGCTTTTTTCTTTTCTTTCTTTCTTTCCCCCCTTAGTAGAGCAAGCATCTTGTCTGTCCTTGGCGACATTATTGAAAAAATATGACAGATGTTCTTCATACTTTCCTGATAACTTTTTAGGAAGGGCTGACTATTTTTCCTTCCCCTAGAAACTATATTTTCTCATATCAACTTATGGTGTAGAGTAGTATAAAAACTTAAGAGTTAAATACCTGTGCGTCCTGCCCTTCTGAGTTTAGTCACTGAGCTGATCAGGTGTATCATCTATAGCTACCTTAGTAGGCTGCATGGTCTATTAGAAAGGATTAGGCACTTTAAAATCATCTTTTACTTCCTTACAATCACTACAAGTATATATATATATATATATATATATATATATATATATATATATATATATATATAAGCAAATAAATGGATGGCTGTCTATGTTTCTCTCTAACATGTCATTGCTAAAGGTGGTCATTAGGAACAGGCAAAAGAGAACAAACTTCCATAGATTTTCCAGTCTGAAGAGGTTGCTGATGATGAGAAAGGTGATAAGAGGGATTGCTTAACTGAAGACAAAGGAGATGAAAGACTACATCCAGAGAGGCATCATGAGGTTCTACAAATGGATATTTCAGAATGGTGTATTTCAGAATATTACTCTGAGTTACTTCCCCTATGAGCACGTTAGTATACAGAAGTACATGCACCCCATTGCACCTTGCTTTCCCTGATAAGATGCCAGAGTTACCTGCATTTTTCTTCCCACTACATTAGGCATGAATGCAGAGAAGCACAAGGGCCATGCCTTTAAATATGATGGTGTAAATCAGTATTAGAAGATTGTGCTCCACCTCTTTAAGGAATGTAATTGAGGGACAATAACAATGTTTTTTTAAGTACTGATGCATGTCAAAATGCATTAGTTTACTTCAGTTACTCATTGTTTTGCTATCCAATAAAAGAATGTTTTGAATTTGTGATACATTTACTAGAAAATAAAATGAATTATAATGAGGTAAATTGGCACGTACAATGCAGATCTAATAATAAATATTTACAGTTGAGAAAGGTAATAAAAGTCTTGATTAAAATATTAGTCAGTGAAAGTGTATTATAAAGCTGGTATATGGTGAAATAGTAGTCACTGAAAGGTCTACAATATTAAAAAAAAAAAAAAGGAAGGAGACTCCAAGGGTTACAGGAATCTTAAGGAGACGACGTTCTGTAAGAACTAGTAATCAGCAGCATAGCCAAAGAAGAAACTGTCCCTCCGTCTATTTAAAACTGAGACTGAAGAAGCATCTACAATTGCTTTTGAAAGTTGCAGGCAATAATTATTTACATTTGAGACAGGAATTATATACGGCACCAGAGAGTTGGGTGTTTCTTTTGCTATACGTATTCAAGAATTAAATATTCATATTGGATCTTGCTACAATAATTATTAAGGGATTTTGTGTCTACCTTTTAAGTAGGAACTGCAGATTCTCAGTTGCTTAACATGAACAAAATAACCTCAAGATTACTGATCTCTTGAAATACAAGTGAAATAAACTTTAGAGTGTAAAAAACAAGCAACCAAACAAAACTAAAACTGAAACCAAACCAATGTGATCATCATCATCATCATCATAATTATATAAAAAGATAAAAGTTAAATAGAAAGGTATACAGTATGTATTATATAACAGGTTGGAAATCGGAGAAGGATTGGATTCATTGAGTTGAGAGATTTCTTTCAGTTCTACATCCCTAAATTAGCTAAACTAAACAAAAAAATATCAAATGGAAAATTGTATATAAACCAAGTAAATGGGAAAAGTGGTTTTCAAGAACAACAAAAGAATTGCACTAGCAGGTATTTCATTCAAATGTACACCATGGTATAAACCTGTTTGCTCGTCTCTTGGACCAGGACAACAGGACAGCTATAGGTAACTGTTTTGTGAATGCCTATAGCAAACACAGATTTTCCTTGTTTTTTTCATTAGTTCATTCATCGTTCTTGTAGTACTGAAGATCAATAGGATAGACAGTGTTATTCTGCAAATATTGAAGGACCATGGACTCCAACTCTAAAAGGAAACAAGAAAGAAGGGTATTAATTATGCAGTTCCATGTTTCTCACAATAAAAGCATGGCAGAAATCTGAAAACTGGCAAAACAAGCTATAACTACTGAAAAAGTACTTCAGAACTTCAGACGTAGAAGAAAGAAAACTGTGAGAAACTGTAGGAAACAGTGAGGAAACTGGAAGGTCTGAGAACTAATCTGGTAACCCACTGTGTACTTAAAAATAGGTGTTTAACACTCGAGAACTGACCTATGACACACTGTGTGCCTTGGTACCTCTTCAATCAAGCACAGGGAACAGAGAAGGACAGGGAAGGACAAGAAACAACAAAGCACATTACCCTAAAAACCCTACAATGTTGGCAGCTCTTCACTGGCAGAAGTCCTATTCATAAGATTTTTGCAGGCATGTCTTGTGCTCTGTGTATGTTGAAAGCAAGGTTATACTGATATAATCATATATTAGTATAATTGTGTCCTTATCAAGTGTGTACCCAGTCATTATGTTTGCAGTTCTTCCATCAAAGGAGTCCAACAGAAGTGGAGTAGCTTTGTACTCGACTCTGAATACTCGACACAGCATTTCTGAAGGTAATAAATAATAGTACAGGTCTTTTACATGCTGCATGTATGCCTAGTATTGTGGCACAGAGAAGAGAAAATACAATTGACTTTTTTTTTTCTTCATTAATTTTTTAAAGCAAAATGTTACCAAATATACATGGTATCTGATCTATGACAAGTAATCTCCAGTTTCTGTAGAACTACATAAATTAGAAGAATTCAAAGCACATAATAATGTCCCAATGTATCTATTTCATTGCAGTACAAAAGGCCTAAACTGGTGTTTTACTAATGACTAACACAAGCTAATAGCTGTTTTCTACTTCAAGGTGGTTGAAGGACAAGTAATTCAGTAGTTGTAATAGCACAAGTAAGTCATTAACTCATGGAAAGTCTCAGCTAACTTGGAGAGTGAAGAAAGCAGTAGTTGATTTTGCAAGGCAAAAGTAAACATATTTGGTTTTAACGAATTTTGTGAATTACAAAGATAGGCAATTTTACTATAGAAATTTAATCCCTAATGTTTATGGAAACGTCTCACATCTCTGACAGTCCTGAAAAGTGCTGTATTTTCACTGAATAGATGTGAAAGGAGTAGTCTACACTATTGTTTTACCATAGTGTAATAATGTGTACTATGGAGGGGGGGGGGGAGGGAAGCATCTAAGGCTACATAACTGTAATTTTTGTCTAATTCTGTCAGTACTTATAGTCACCATGGTCTTGATATAATCCTCTGTTCTACAGTCATTGTCAGAGTTCTTGGGGCAAAATACTGCTTTCTCCCTGGCTGCCTTTCACAAGAGGTCAAAAGGCTGCTACCCTCCAGGAAGATGTTAGAGTGATCTTACTAAAGCTATAAACTGAGACCCAAAGATCTCAATAATAATAAAATAAAATAAAATTTAACATGAAAAGGAATAGTCACATAAATATTTGATTACATTCTTTGCTTGTAATATATTAATAACCCCAGAAGTATCAGAGCCCCAGTTTGGCTAAATGCTATGCAAACTTACAGAAACTGCCTGTGACACAGACAGTTGTTACAGTAATTACAGCAGCAAGCCCAGAATTGTAGAAGGAAATAGTGGGAGTGGAGTTTAGTCTTTAAAATAGATAATGGTACATGTGTTAAGGGTTGACAGGGTATACATCTTTGCAAACTCAGCAAAAATCAGTTCAAAAGGTACCGCTGATAGATATGCAAGAAGAGGAATATTCTGTTTGTCAAGCATCAGCTCTTCCCCCTGGCATGTCCTGTTCCCCTGATCCTTCCAGTGTGAGCAGCACACTGTCTATATGGCCTGCAGTCCTGATGTCTATTGTCAGCATCTCTCCAGACCTGACTCACTGTACTGCTACAATTTTTAGATTTCATTCATGTGCTTAACTTACGATGAGGACAAACAGCTTCCTATAAAACTGAGTCTCCAAATTTCTTCAAAAACTCAGTGTTACAGTGGTTCTTCTATCCTGTGTTCATGGTACATTTCACAAAGTTATCCCTATTGTAATTATTTTTTAGATGTTCTGTTGTGGGCTTTACAAATACATATCCTTGTTTAATTTGGCATTTGTTTTTGAAACAAGTTAATTAAACCAATAGAAATATTTTTTTTTAAGAGTACATAAGGCTTATTTTAGTTTGGTTTAGGTAAATTAAGAAGAAATGTGAGCTAAATGAAGCAAAACAGAAGAAGAAAGAAATGAAAGCAAAACCTAGTCTATATGCTAAAATTCTACCAGCATAACTAAGTAAATTAGGCACATTAAAAATCACTGCACTAAGAAACAACACTATCATAGTTGAATAATGGTAGCACAGATATACCAACAGAAATGTCCTCATGATACGGTTTATTTCATTCAGGTACAATCTCTGACAAACTGTGAAATTTATGTAAATGCAAAGTAATTTCCAAAGTGGAAATTGAAGATAATGGAAACTGGTATAAACAGAAAGCTCTAAAGTTTTCTGGTACAGTTTTTCAGGATGGACAGGCTATTAGATTCTTTCTACTCTAAATAGATGTCTAAAGATTGATTCAAACATATGTGAGAGCACAAATGGACCATTGGAAATCTCACTGGGCTTTTGATGGCAATGACCTTCAGTCCTCCATTTCTCAGAGAGGTGACTGGCCTCCCATTCACCAGCAGTTTCTTGAGCTGTCCTTTATAATCAGGATTTAGTGAGCAAGAAGTCTCAAAAACAAAACAAAAAAGAAAACTATTTTTTCTACACAGTGTCTGATTAAATGATGATACTCACTGATGTAGAAACTTGTATAAATCATAGGTATAAAGAGTTTTGATAACTGGCTGTTATGGTGGATAGGTTCATATTAAATATGTGGCTTTGTTACAATAACCAGCGCAGGAAGCCTGAGAAGCATAGGAAGCTAGAAATCATGAGGCTGTCCCAGAAGCAATCTCTTCAGGCATGCTCAGTTCCTAATGTATCAGTAGCCCATGCTAAGAAGAGTTGGTCAAGGCAAATATCATCACTCTTATGCTGAAGGAAGTGTCTGCAAGCCCAGTTCCTTTGGTTTGCAGTAGCATAGGAAGGGCTCGTGTAACAGCTCCACTGGCAGATCAAAGATGAGCAGGTGATTGTTGACAAATCAGCCGGTGGTGAAAGGGACGGGTACTTACAGAGTGTGTGCCTCTCTGTCCCTTTACTACCCTGCAAAAGTTTGCATTTAAACAAAACCAGAACACTGCAGCTCCTCTCGAAGCACTCTACTTGAGTGCTGATTTCCACATAACTATTCCCTCTACTCCAAGTAGTTTCTGTCCTTTGTCCTGTCCTACAAGACTTGCTTTGCCATTGTAATTCCTGACAGGAGGTGTCCACCTGCATCCATATCAACTCTGGTTTTAAAGACTCAGGCCAATATATGTGTCAATGCGTACACATATAGGCAAATGCATAAAGGCCAGTGTATATATTATACTACTCGTCTATAATATAAATGTATTCTGCATATCATAGTTTGTTGAACATTGTATTTATGTCCAAGCTTTCTTCTAGTAGATACGAAGAAGAACCCTAACACAATCTGTCAAAAACTTGAGTTAGGTGTCCTGAGGAAAGACAGCCTCTGTAATAGTTTTCAATAAGATGAAATATGAGAGATATTATAAATTAGGTGTTCCATACGTTGATGGTTGGGAAATGATTGTTTTTAATGTATTGAGGAAAAATGCTGTCCCTTAAGCTTTAATGAAAGTTCCTCCCTATGGTTTAATTGTGTGAAACCTGATTTATTTTGAGGTTTTATTTTTCTTCTGTGATAATTAAAAAGTAGACTCATGTTAGAAGGTTAAAAAGAGAAGAACTAGTGTCAGGTTTCTGAAATGACAGCAAAAACAGTATAGAGAACTAGATTCTTATGCTTAGTCAAGGGAAATGTTCCCATTGACATTTTGAATTCTGGTTTGGGGTCTTCAGTAGGGTTTGGGTTAAATGAACAGTTCCATGAGCTAATAAAAATATAAATATGGGCACATAACTGTAGTGCAGCAAAAGCTCTCAGATCTGTTTATCATGTTTAATTTTCATTCCAACAAACGAAAGTTGTAAAACTCTACTTGTGGTTTCCTGGAGTAATTAGTAGTAGTGGGAGATAACAACTTTAAAATTAGTTTGTGATATTTGATACTGGTAAAAATATCAAAGAAACAGCTGTAATTTACATGTGTAAAAGTGATTATAGAGCCCTTAGAGGTTTACATTTTCAAACTTCTAGAAGCCAAAGAGGTTAATCAAATTACACTGATTCAGTTACACTGAAAAATGCTTCCTCAGCCAACATAGCATGCACAGTCACACTGTTTGTTCCTCTTTCTTTTTTGTCTAATTATTTTTCAATTTATTGTATAATACATGTAATACAGTAGGGCAGTGATACAGCAAGTAGAGTGTATGTAGTAGAAGGGGAAAAAATTCCTAAACTATGCCATTTCATACCCAACACAAACAGTATCAAATTTCCATGGGCCATATGTGAATATCATTCCATGAACCTGATCTTGGGTGATGCTATTTGGTTTGCAGTTCCTAAAGATAAACTGGCAGATGAAATCAGGAAGTTCAGTTCCATGAGTGCAGGAAGTTTTCTGCCCTATTCCATAAGAAGGTTATGTGTTCAGAGAGGAGGTCCATGAATCAGTCATAGCCCCTGATGACATTTTTATCTCTTGGTTTCACTGCTCCTGCACAAGGTTTTTATACCAAGATTTGCCTTCTTTTTTTTTTTTTTTCTCTGTAAAAAAAGAGCATCACAGTATTATTACAATGTGGACACAGTAAAACATATGGAAAGCAGAAAACATGGTGCAAGTATGGTGGCATAGCAATGATTTAATTTAGAGATCTATCATTGGTGCCAGTGACAATAATTGTGGTTAAGGCTCATCTCCCCTCTGAGCCACCTAGGGAATTAAACCATGTTAGTTTCCTGTCTTTCTGGTATTTTGCTACTTCTTACTAGAATAGAAGTTGTCAAATAAAATCTGGGCAAACACCACATAGGTTCAAACTTCATATTTGGACATTTGTTGTTCCTCAAACATCCATTTTTGACAAATTTTCAGTATGCTTCTTAGAGACAAGCCCATTTTTCTAGAGTGTCCTGAGTGGTAAGGGAGTGCTGAAGTCTGAAAGATAAATGTTTCAAGCAAATAGGTTAATACATAATCTCAGCTTGATTTACAGAACCAGATTGTCTTTTTCCTCATATCAGTTGTACACTTGTACAGACATATTAACATGAAGGGATTTCTTTCACTGAAATGACTACTCCTCTTCCCAGTGAAAAGCAAGAACTATGAGTACTCCCTTATGTTCTTTCCTCTCTTTCTTTCTTTTTTTTTTTTTTTAAGGAATTTGATTACAAGAGCAGACTTATGACATTTTGTCATGAAGAAAATAAAAAACAGATAAGGAGGATATAATTTGTGATATGTGGTGATTTTCAGTGTTTTTCTCTTGAATATGACAACTGGGGCCATATTTCAGTAATAATTAGCAGCTTGTTTCATAACAGCCAAAAGACCTTATGATCCTTTCTGTATCTTCCCTGTTTTTTCCACAAACATGAAAATGAGGATTACATACCTGCAAAACTATTTCTTCTTTCCAGAATCTCTTTCTGAGTAAGAGGTATGACTGCTCTTACAGGAATCTTGCTCTGAAAGCACACTGAAAGTTTTCATTGATTTTTCACTTACAAAATTTGTTGACAAATACAGGTCTTATAGACATTCCTAGTTCCTTATAGGCATTCCTAGGTCCTTATAGGCATTCCTCATTCCTTATGGGAATTGAGGTGAGTAAGGATATTCTGCTATTCATGCTTCTTTATTAATTCTGTACCTTGTCAGAATATCCCTGATGACTTCATATGCATTATTATACAGACATTTATTATACAGATAAGCCTCCGATTTCTCGTAGTAACCTTTTTTTTTTGTTTTGTTTTATAGGTTTTTAGACCTTAATATAAGAGTATACTGAACTGGAGTTCTTCTGACAGGGAACAGAAATTGTTGTATCTCAGACACAACAGTCATTTAGTAATTGTGATCACATTAGGGTTAATGTTTTTGTCTATCAAACAGTGCAGAAAAGTGTTGCAAAAAATAAAGTAAATAAAGCAGAAGTTCAGGCTGCTCTTTGTGTCAAATAATTGTGTTTGTTCTGAGAAGAACAAACACAAGAGGTTTTTTGATAATAATGAATTTTTATTTTTTTTAAATCATAATGAATACAGAGTTTAAGTTTCATTTTCATTGAGGTAAATACTTACAATAATGGTCAACGTGTTCTTTATAGACTCATAGAATAGTTGAGGTTGGAAAAGATCTCTAAGGTTGTTGAGCACAACTGTTAAAACAGCATTGTCATTCACCAATAGGACATGGTCCCAGAAGCCATATTTTGCATTAGTGGTGGCACTGACACAAATGTATCTCCATCCATTCTAAATTTTATTGAAGTTTTTTGGGAATATCATAAAAAGACTCCCGAGCTGGCTGCATGAAGGCAAGCTTGGGTCTGGAAGTAGCATAGCAACAAGGAGAATTTGACCTTCTCAGCTCTCAACCCTTGACTCTTCTCTTTCCAGTTTGCAAGTTTGTACACAGCAAAGCCAGGTATCCTCGTTACATGCTCCCCAGTCCCTTGTTCCTACTTCTAGTTTTAGCCTGGACATTTCTTTGTGATAGTGTTAGCCATTTCTTTGGAAAATTTTTCTGGCAATATTTAGTGCTCTAGATGCAGCATAAACTATTGTACCTGCAGTGTCTTCAGGCCCACAAAACCCATCATGTCCTGGTGTGTATTTAGCTGAGGTCTCTTAGCCTGAGGTTTCAATCATGTCTCTTTATTGTGTGGCATAGACATGGCCTTGGGCATACTCCCACAGGCATATGCAGAGGGAGGGAGGGAGGGGTCCTTTTCTGCAAACCAGTATGGTAAACCACATCTTTAATTTCACTTGGGTACCATGGGCCTTCACTCCTCAAGTCTTCCAGTAGGCGTGGCACCATCCTGCCCCAAACTTGTACAGGTGCATGAGGAAAAGGAAGAAGATGCCTGTGTTCTTTTGCCTACTTGGCACCCTTGCCATGCAAGCCAGGATTTTGCCTTGAGCATCCATTCTAAGAGAGAATACCATACAAATAAAAGCTAAGCCTTTCTTTCCGTAGTGTCATTAAATAATAATCCCAAAGAGAAATTATGTACGGCGTCTACAAAATTTATTCTGTATATTAAATGTTGTCTGTTTTTAATGTTCACTTGTAAACCCTCTGGCTTTCATTGCAATAAAACTAATCTTCAAAGTTCTGAAGCAATATGAAGTTTCCCAATGCTCCTTCAAAAACCTCACCCAGTTTCGAAGGTGTCCGATTTCAGAAGCTGATTACTCGTCTGAATAAAATATCTTTACTCACCTGTTCAAGTTTTAAACTTATGTAATTCTGAAAGCTTCTTTTTCATGCGAGAAACTATGAGTGACCACAAGTGCTAGAAAAGTATCTGTCTCTTGAATGAGTGGCTGAGAATATTCAAATTAATTGCACTGGATAATCTACAAAAATAGTAACTTAGCTATGTGCTTTGTTTATATTTGTCTTTTTCCATCGATGTTTTTATTTGCATTATGGTTGTGCCTGATCTAGGCCAAGACAGGTTATGTGTTGGTACAAGGACTCATCTCCTTTCCTAAAAAGCTGTTTATTTATAGACCAGAAATAAGAGGTGGACGTAACCAATGCAGCAGGAGGGAGAGGATAAAGGTGAACTGAAAAGATAATGCAGCTGCATGGGTAATAAGTGTCTAATGGTTTTGATTAAATTAATTTGGTTTTAATTAGTTATATAACTCTTGCTTGACTCTCCCACATTGTGTTTGTAGAGTTGGCAGTTAGGAAAACCATCTCTCTGTTTGCATATTTCATCTGGAAACTGTTTAGAAACAATAAACGACCATACAATGCCATTTTAATGCAGTGTGTTTTTTTCTCAGAATTCTATGACTGTACAACATTGTTCCTCTCATTTCTAGCCCTCAGATCTGGTATTGAGGCACTCACAAAAAGTGCAGGTTTTCACAGCACCGTATTTTACTGGAATACCAAACTCTGTGTGAAATAACTGAATTATATAAACAAAGAAATAGTATATTTCTACATATGTTAAAGCATAGAAATTAACCAAATACATCTTGACTATCTTCTCCCTTCAAATTAACCCCCAGCATGTAGGAGGAAATGGAAACTCTGCCACATGGAATACAAGAGCACAAGAGAAAAAAAATCACGAGATTGAAGGGATGACATCTCCAGCAAACTCAGTGTAAAACCCTACATGAATAAAGTTGCTAGCTAAGGCTCAAAGCCCTTATTTAGTAAGATGCTCTAAGCACCCATATGGTTGTTCTAAAGCTTAAATCCTGTTTCCATGCTTGTATTCCTCATTAGTCATGTGTAGTGCTTTGCTGAATAGAGGCAAATAAGACATCGGTGAGTAACTCCAATACATTTAATCAGTACCAGGGATCTGAACTACATGCCTTTATTTGGTTTAAACTGTTATCCTAAAAACTCACATTGTACTATTTCGGAGGAGTCTCCTACTTTTAGATATTTATTCCCTTGGGCATTTTGAATAGTTAAGATGGGAATAATATATGTTCCATACTTTTTAAAGTGTGTATGGGGGGGGTTGTTTGTGGTTTGGGTGTTTTGTTTTGTTTTGTTAATTTTTTGTTTGTTTGTTTGGAGGGTTTTGCTTGGTTTTATTTTTGTTTTGTTTTAAGTTTTAGTTCTGTCAGGTTTTCTAAATTTGTACTTTGACTAATCTCTTCTGCAGAAACTTTTAAAAAGAGTTAAAAAAGATATTCATGTTTGATTTGGGAGGAAGCCAGTGTCAACGTGACCACTGATGGGAACACTGATGATATGTTGGGTAAGTCTTTCAAGTTCTGAAACATGAAACATGTAGAAGCCTGTTAAATGGGGCTGAGAGATCATGACAGAAGAGCTCACCTGGCAATAAAATTCACTTCAGGGAATAAGGAAAAAAAATAAGCCAACAACAACATGTCAGGTTTAAAAGTTCTCTTCCTTTTGGACAGGTCTCAAATCAGAGAATCAGAGAATCAATGACACTAGTCATTGCAAGAGAATATTCTGTGCATCCCCATGCAAAAATATAAGTTGGTATTACCATTTCAGTAATATCCCCAAAATATTCTTTGCTCAGTTTAAAATGACTCTTGGGTGTGTTTTCCTTCATAATTAAATACTTTGCAATTTCTATTGCTTCATTACGGGTAAGAAAAGAAGACCAAAAAATATGTGACCTCTCTTACTTTTCTTTGAATCCAGTATCCACAGAAATCGTTGGTTTTTCTACCAGGTGGCCTACTCATAACTGAATTCTAGCATATACTATGTACTGCGTATTTATACTACTACAAAAGTTTAAAGCCAAAAAAAAGTCCTATGGGGTTCTCACCTTCCCTGCTTTTAGTATTGTGCAAGTGCTTCCCTCCTCCAGTCCTGCTTGTCAGTGTTCCTCTATTCCAGTCTCAGCAGGTAAGAACAGTTTCCCCTAAGCAAACTCAGTACTCTGTTTCTCTACTGAAACTGAAGCCATGTATGGCTATTATATCCAAGCCAAAGTCTGACTGTGCTTTCTTGAATATAGCTGAAATAAGATAACAATAGCAGCTGGGAGGTGTTGCCACAGGTTTCTGATCAGGCTGAAGGTGCAGAGTGTTAGCACATTATGAAACCATACACTGGAGTTTCATGGTTATATGCCTAAATTTATATCCCATGCAGGTATTTATGCAATGGTGTCATATTTATTTTTGTGTTGCATATAAGGTGGCAATGCTTATTGTACTTTTGTTTTGATGTGTACGTATACCCTGGTTGCCATTTTAGTACTATGTTATTTGCTTCATCATCCAGCCAGTAGATTTGGACTGTAATTAGAAGAGTTTTTTGCATTTGGTACCAAATAACCATTATGGCTTCATCTAACTAGGATCAAAGAACCAAACCTGTGAAATGACTTGTTCTAAAAGTTCAGTACAGGCACACTGGGTTTACTCCACATAGGCATGGGTCTCACCTATGTGTTAAACTGATGAATTTTACCACCTCTTCCAGACAAGGTGGAATTTTCAGTCATTTCTAGGCTAATAAAGATTCAGTATCACTGAAGCCCTTGTGTCATACTATCTATCATATTCATAGTCACTGACTATTATTTCTTCCTTTCTACCTTTGGGTGTCAGGGGAGGAATTTAGCAGCTCAAAGACTAGAGGACATAATGCTTAAAATGGTACTCTTCTATAAATGCAGATGACTTGAGAACTGTGAACTAGGAAGAATAATTAAATCAGGGAGGAATGAGCTAGTGAGAAATACACCAGGGAAAAATAAACCATAGAAAAAAATGCATCTTACAGTCATGCAGAAGGGCAGAGTGCAACACTAGAAGTTAATTTAAAACTTGGACTATATTGCCAAAGATTTTGCTTGGAAGGTAAAATAACAGGTGACTACCCATCTTCTTTACTCTACTGGTTTTATTCCTGTCTTTATTAATCTATTTAAAACAAAAGTGAGAGAATTTATCCTATATTACCCTATGGTTCTACTGCGTTTCTTTAATAGCTTTAAGTCCAAGTTATCCAGGTAAATGAATATTTCTGAATAATATCAGTTTCCTACTACAAAGAACCTGCTCTCCTCAAATCCTCAAACCTCTATCCTGAAAAAGAGAATAACTGACTTTTAGTTCTTAACAGGACCACTGAAGTATATGCTATGGTCATTCATTTAGAATGAATAAAAAAGACAGTTATCAATGCATTATAAAAGCATCATTCATAGAAATAATGTATTTTGAAACTGCCTATTCCTGTCCATCCATCTATCATTTGCTGTGTGCACTGTCATTCTTACTTAACCCACTGTATTTTCTGTCTGATTTGGACTTCCAAACGGCAGAGTCATTCAGACTGGAAGGGAACTTAGAGGGCTATTGCATCAGACAGGGCCAAAATTCAAAGTAGATCAAGCTGCTCAGGACTTTACCAGGTCCACCAAAGGTGAAGATTTCTTGGCCTTTCTGCAAAACCTCTTTCAATGTTTAATTATCCTTGCAGTTTAAAACCTTTCCTTACATTCACCTGGAACCCCTCACGGTTTGATCTATACCCTTCTCTCATCCATCCTCCATTGTACAGGATCTGGCTTCCTCGGTTCAATGCCAGTGGGTACTGGGAGCTGCAGGTCAGTCCCATTGAAGCCAACCCTGTCCCATGCTGGACAAGCCCAGCTCCTTCATCCTTGCTCTAGCCCACCCATGATGGTGACTCTGTGCTGAACTCGCTCCGCTTTTATCAGTATCTTTGTTGTCCCAGGGGCCTAAAACTGGTTGCAAGAATCCAGATGTGGTCTAAGAAGTGCCAAGTAAAGTGGGATAATCACTTTTCTTCATCCTTTGGCTATATGCCTGTTGAAGCAGCCTGGTATACTGCTAGCCTCCACCACTTCCAGGGCATGCTGGTAGGCCTGACCTCTGGAACAGCTTTAAGTGATAACCTAAAGTGGTTTGGCAATTAATGCTTTAATTGTTCTCTCAGTTCACAGCATTTCCAAGGTCAGAATAAATGAAACTGAGTACAGAATGTGCAAACCCTTAGTGGGAAGATGTAAACACTATAATTCACCTGAAAATCATGGGCCCTTCACTGTGA
The DNA here is from genome assembly GCF_003031625.1 of Empidonax traillii. NCBI lineage: Eukaryota > Metazoa > Chordata > Aves > Passeriformes > Tyrannidae > Empidonax > Empidonax traillii. The sequence continues at coordinate 55,664 of NW_020955590.1, forward strand.
ACAGCAGAACAGATACTTACAGTATATGTGTTAATTTGTCATCTTATATTTGATGATCCAGTTAGTGTGGACATGAAAGACAACTTCTTGGAATCTCTGCAAGCCTCTTGGTCATTTAGTCGTTTAGATTTGCAGTTCTACACTTAATGATCTTTATGCATTGATCACTCAGCGTGGAATATCACTCATCCTTCTCTACAGTGGACACCTTCTTTTGATGCTTTCCGTCATGTTAACATTTCAGTGGATTAAAGCTCTGTATATTTGGGCAACCTTTTGTCTAACATTTATATTATGCTTTATTATCTACACTGATTACACTGATGAAATAAAATAACTGGCCTGTGAACTGATTTGCCTGTCAATGACTTTTAGATGTGCAAACGTGTATGATTTCAGTCAGCAACGTGAGGGGCCATAAAGAACTGTGACCACTCAACCTGGAATATGAAGTGGGACACGAGGTTTTCTTAGGCAGGTCTATAAAAATATCAAAACTCAAGGATGTGACTGTTTTAGTAAAGCACTGCAGCACATGAATAAAGACCTGCTGATTTTTTTTTCCAGGTAGAAATTGTAGTTATTGCAGATACTCAGCAAGTATTTATTTTTTTAAAATGCTCTATTAATGACCACAGGTAAAGTCTGCTTCAGCAGCTACTATTTTTTATTATACCACTTCATCTAATTTTTGTTGAAATCAATGGTAGTTTATTACATTTCACTGCAGATGTGTGTATGTGTGTGTGTATAAAAGTGTGTGCATGGCATACAGGTAAGGAAGAAGGAAACCTAATTCTACTAGTAAAATGTCAAAAAGAAAAATCAATGTTTATGAAATCAGCCACATGAGAGAAAATTGTTGAAAGATCACGGTGTATTCCAGTTATTTTTAAACAATTGGTACATTTTTAAGTTTGGGGTTTATTTCCTTTTCTGGTACTTTGCAAATTTTTTTGTCTCTTTTTTGGTATCATCAACCCTTCTGGAGATGAGGAAAACTGTGACTACTTTCAATCATCCTGAACTCCCTTTTCGCAAAATCCCTATAAGTAATCTTCATTTTTTTTTTTTTTTTTTAAACTCTTCCTCTTTCCAAGTCTTAGTAGGGCAGTTTATAAATTCACAAAAAATTGCAACTGTATGGCAAAAAATACCAATTTTCAGTCTTCTACTGGGAACAGATGATTTTGTTTTCCATGGTGACTTTTGCAAATTGTAGTTAAAGCATTAATACCCTATTTCTGCTCAAGTGCTTTTGTGTCCTGATAACCTCTTACTGAATTGCTGAAAAGGACCATGCACCCCTAGCTGTGTTAAATAATGGGAAATATCTCTCTAAGAAATCTGGAACATGGAATAGAATGAAAGCAGGAGGTATACAAACACTGCAATTAATTAAATAAACTGTCTACAGCAGGCAGGTCTAATAGACATCATGGCACCTTCTCCTCAGCAACTGCTTAAGATGCCACAGACTGGCAGACCTCTAAAGTAAGCAGTCTGAATTGTTCATTGTTCTTTTTTTTTCTTTAAATTTTAGTATTCTTTTCATCATAGTTACTTCTGTATCAGATTGCCTGAACAAACTTCATCATTCTTCTTCTTTGCAGTAACAAATATACAGAGCACTGTAGCCAAGAGAATCATGTGGAAAGTAGCCAAGATTACTTTCTGTAGGACAAATCCAGGTTACAAATCTCTGTGAGAAAGAAAGAAAGGGATCCTGAGGTTAGAGTCACAAATACTAGAAAATGCTGCAGATGAGCTCCTGGATTTTAGGATTTTCTGAAAAAGAAAGTGATTTTACACTTTTGTATGAACAAGTTTACTTCATCACAAAATGGAACTTTAAAATGTTTGCAAAAAAATTTTTGCTTGTCAAGTGAAAGTGAAGAAAATGCACTGTCAAAAACATAAACACAATCTTTAGTGTAATTGTAGAAATGGAAATATTTTTAAAAATATATAAATATAATACTTACAATCAAATAAGATAAACTCCAGTCCATGTAAGTATTTTGAAAAATTTGTACAATGGTAACTAGAAAATGCTTGTTTATATATTTAATTTTAAATGCAAGTTGTTGATGTGGGGCACCATGCAACCATTTTTCTCTGCTTCAAGCTGAACCACAGGTGGACATCTGCTACTGAAAGTTAATCAAATCATCATTGGTTTTCTTCCAGATTGAGTTTAATTGTTCTATAACTAGGCTGGGTGCACAATGTAATCCTCCCCATGGCTACGTACATTTATTTAAATTGCCTCAGAAGGCGACAGTGATATATGATAATATGAAGTTTGTGTTGATCAACAGCAAACTCCCCACAAAACAGTAGGTACAAGTAGTGCAATAATGTGAACAAATCATTCAGCTAAACAAGCTGGCAGGTGGAAGATCTGGTTTTAAACACTGTGACTGCAATCAGTTGAAGTGCTGAACTAAAGGCACTCTTGATTAGGATGTGATTCTAAGTAAAAATAGGAAGGTGCTGCTTAGAGTGGAACATTTACTCTGTTAGGGAAAACCAACATTTATTTATCTTAATTACAGTGGCTTTTGAGTAGGAACCCCTTTTGACGAGACTTCCTATAAGATGAATTGTTTGTTTGCAAAAAGAGTCAAGATGGAAAGTGACTGCAAATGGCAAGTGAATAGTCAGAGTATGAAATATTGTGTAATAACGTACTTGAAATAAAGATTGTGTAATTCACAATGCTGAGAATGTCCACCTCATGATATTCATGTCTCCTTATATTAAAGTTACACAGCAGTTTAAGTAACTTGTTGAGCTGGTGACACAAATAATATCTTTGAACTTGGTGTGTATTGAGACAGCAAACTCTATCCAATCTATTTTTCTGTTTGGAGTTTGTTGTTTGTTTTTTTTCCCTCAAAGACCCAAATGGCCATTTCCATTATTATAATTAGTATTCATATGTATCCTGTGCAACAATTTTTCTTGGTTAAGTGTTTGTAATATCTGTTAAGGTATACTCCACAGCACACTACCCACTGTGTGCAGTAACAGTATTTTAGGGTTATACTAGATTAGTTTAGACTTCAAAGTGAGATCCAGATGTTTAGGAAGTCAGTCCATTATCTTATACCATTGCAAATATCCTGAAAATGAGAAGGAATTAATATTTTCTTTTGTAAAGGAAAAGTGGTTACAGATAGGGCCCTGCCTCTTGATCTGCCTTCCATGAAAGTAAGACCCAAACTTTAATGGGCAGTACTCATTGATTAGAAAATGAATAATAGCAGAGGGGGAAAGGAAGATTTCCATGTAAATTGGGATAGTTTCCAAAGTGACTCACACTAAATCATAGCAAAGATTCTGATCCCTTGAAACTGCTCATTGTGCCAGAATTACACAGCTGAGCACTCTCACCCTCTATTGCACAATCTCACTCTACAGCAGTTTATCGAAAATAATCATAGTAGTGCTCCACCCTGAAAATAAAACACCAAAATCAACCTGAGGTTACACGAGGGAATTCTGCTGGCCTGAACAGTGAAAATAAATGGGAATGAAAGAAGGAATTACCTTGCATCTAGGTGGATTCCCTCAGATCCCCTTGGAAAGTGATACCACTTTCTGACATTATCTTTTTACTCTTTATGAGGAAGGCAATTAAATGGCCACAGGCTTGGCACCATGAAGGCAAACTGAACACATGCCAGACCATGTTATACACTTGCAAGATGGTCAAGTATCGAGAGCAGAAATATTTTCACCAAAAACTTTGTGTTCCTTATGGCAGAATTCTTGAAATCCTTTTAAGTGTTAGCAAACCTTTCACAAAGCAACCAATCTGAAAAAACATATTCAAGTAAACTTAATGGAGTTCATCAGCAATGCAGAGAAACCAGAGAAGCTCCAGGATGCACACTGCTCTTTGCAGTCTGTCTTCTTACTGGAGCATTAGGGCTTGTGTTTTGTTTTGTTTTACCTTGACCTTTATTTGGGAGAATAAAACTTGTGATCTTATGAAGAACAGGTATGGGAAGAGTCAGGTGTATGAGTCAACTGTTTTACAAGTGCTGATGAAGAGGTTAAGATTTGCGTCATACTGAGAGAAATCTTGTTTCACAAGGGGGTCAAGACTGTTGTTGAAATGCCTCATTTTGTCAAGGACCCAACCCATTGTGGTTAATAGAAGATAAACATTTGTTACAGGAAATCAACCATGAAATTAAAGAAAAAGAGCACAGAGATTGATAAACTTACAGATGGAAAGTTATCATTAAAACAAACAAACAAACAAAAGTGTGTTTATTAGAAAACAGTGAGATTTTGCTCTGAAACAATATTTTTTCACATTTCCTTAGACTAAAGAAAATAAAACTAATCTCTGATCCTATGTGGCAAAAACAGTGTCCTAGAACATAATGCTAATACTGTTGCTTAGCATTATTTTAGGAGGTCATCAACAGCAACTGCTAAATGTTTCATGTTCAGGAAAATAACACATCTGAAATGGCCATACAGATAGCCTTAGCCACTCCACAAAAAGCTATATGGAGAAGACTGGATTCCAGATTAAAGGCCAAACTTTCTTCATATCTTCACTAATTTGACACAAGCCTGTTCTGAGTCAACAGCACCTCAAGGAAGGCTCCTACATTCCTTGGCAGAGACTAAAACATACACCACTGTATAGGTTACCAGTGTCAGGCTTTACAACTTTACTGTGATCTCATACTGACTTTTACTGTGCTGTCATGGGGTTGACACCATGGAGATATCTCAGTTGAGAAGGTCTGTTCCAGAAGGCTGAAGGCTGGAAGTCTTTTACCTCCTTTTCACACTATTTACATAGAAACCAACACCAGAGTATCTGTCATAATTCAGTTCTTTAGCAGCTGTCTGTGTAACTCAACATTAGCTAGTATAATCATATTGACACTACAGAGTCAACGAAGAATCACTGTCTATATCACAGTTACATATTTTAAGATTAAATGGATTCAACTGGGGAGGAGTTTATTTGTATCCTGTCATTGCAATATGGAACTGCTCTGAGGAGTTCAGATGTTCATTTTTAGTATTTAGGTGGTTAATTGTAGCTAAGCCTAGTTTGTTTTAATTGAATGGGAGCAGGAACAGTATTTTTTAAATACTGATTTGTCGATGCATGTCAAGAAAAATTTCTTTTCTAATTAAGCAGAAGAATAATATGAACAGCTTGATTCACCTTTTTCCAGAAAATCCTAGAGTTCAGCAAGTCTCTGAAGTATGTGTCAAACTTCAGCTTAATTTTCATTGTAGAGTAACTGTGATGGAGAGGTACTGAGCAAAAGAAAGTTTCCTGGTTAAGGGGAATTCTCTTTGTAGGTATATCTCTAGAATCTTTGCCTCTGCATTCCTGCTCAGATATCAAAGAACTAAGAATGGGTGGGGAGGAGGCACAGCAGGTCTCGAATGATAAGGGAAGTCATGGTGGTCTGTTGAACTTGCCACTGGTACAGAGTATTGGCAAAATGCCTAGAGGTGCCCTGTAGTACCTGTAGGGCCGTATCTAAAATGTGTGTTTGCACTTGGTCTCAAATCAGAGCTGCCTGATTCAAAAACCACATTCATACAGCACCAGTCCCGAGCTCTCCCTCTCAGAAGAGCTCCTTAGTAAGCATAGCACTGCACTGTCAGCAGTTACACGTATATTAGTTTGAGTGAAACATGCGAGATGTGAGTTCACGTCTGCTCAGAGCACTGCGGGTATGGCTCATCGTGTCTGTTATGTGCCAGGTAAATATTTTCCTAGTCCCAGAAGTACTAGGCACTGTAATGGAGAGTAAACTGGAGTAAGCAGCTTTCTAAGTTACCTTGAAACTACAAGGGAAAGTTAAAATCTCTATTTTCGTATGTAAAAGGTGTACCAAGAGATACTTCCTCTTAGAAGCAATGAGCAATAGCTCACATTAGCTCAGTTCTAAAAATGCTTATGCATGCAGTCAGCTTAATTCATCCAAGTGGTCCCTTTCCAGTTCCATGGGACTACTCATGTTGAAGACCATTCATATGTGAGCGTTTGCAGGACTGAAGTTCATGACAAAAGTTCAAAGTTCACCTCTGAAAGCAGAATAAATTTTGAATCTCATTAAAAATATAGATCTGTTGCCTGCCAATCAGCTGTATAAATTGATAAATGCCACAGTGAAACATGGCTTTGACCAGGAAGGTAAGAGGAAAGGGGAGTGATTGTTAGTGATTGTAGTTCACCCAAGGGCTTACCTCAAGGCAAAGCCTGAGGGCATATGAAATTTTCAAGAAGTCAGTATCAACAGCTTTCTGCTTTCCATAGATCGTTATTGTTGTTAGATCACAGTTTGAGAGTCTGAGCTGAAGGTCATATCATTTGCACTAAATCCACATTTTCTTGAAGTAGAATGTATAGCTTAGCTTTGAGATTGACCTATAAAATAAAAGTCTGGACACACTGGTTATAATTTCTAAAAACCCTTCCATAATGCTTTTTCTCTGCTTGCATCACAGAACTTTGGAAATAAAAATAATTTTAAAGCAAGTTGTGCATTAATAAAGCATACTCTTTCATGTGTGTCTTTATTACATTTCTTAGTTAAACAACTAAGAAATTCTCAGGTAATTTTCCTAAGCAAGAATAGGAACTGGAGAAATGAATTCTGGGTTGGAGATGTCACCTTAGAATTTATGAGGTTTTGAGGTTTACTTTCTCTTAAAATATTTTATTTCCTTGCAACCTTTCTATTTAATTCCTTCATTTAAAAACACTGGTAACTGAATTTCTAGGACATGCTTTCTAGCCTGTACCATATATAAGAGACAAAATAGAAATATTTCAAAAGCTACTATGTTAGCTCAACATAGTCTTCATTTGTAATGATGATTTTTTGTTGTTGTTGTTATTGTTTTTATTCTTTCTGAGCATATTTGTAAGGGTTTTTCTTTGAGTGCCATCTTGGCAATCTGCAGTTAAGAATACTCTAGATCCATTTTATCCCCATTTTCAGTCCAATGGTCAAAAGATATCAAGAATTAGTATCTTGCTATCTCATCTGTTGTGTTGCTAGACTCACTTTTCAGCAGAGTATATTTGTTTATAAAGCACTTATGAGACTGCTTCTGTAAAGCAGATTATTCCCAATTCCCACTCAGGCTAATACATTCTTCAGAAATTTCAGGCAAAGCATCTGTGCTCTTTGCTAGGTAGTTCTCTTGGTCATTTGCTCTCCCTCAGGTATTTAACAGCAATCTCTCTAGCCTACCAAAAATCTGGCATACCTTTTCCCATTTTCTTTACCAGGCCTACTCTTTTCACACTGGCTTGAGGGACACTTCTTGAACTTCAACAACAACATCTTCCTTACACTTTTATATATCTCCTTCTTTATATATCTCTTTGTGTATTTCAGCCACAAAATACACAGATTTCCATAATAACTTGTATCTTGGGTTCTGTCTATCACATGTCCTTTCCACAATGCTTTACCACACAAATAAAGCTCTGGAAAATCTAAGGCTTTGACAAATAAGGGTGTTCTAATCCAAACAGTATCGTTAAGAATTGCCTGGCTGTTACTACTGGAGGAAAGATTTCTCTGGAGAATGTCATCTTGAAAGATTACATCTGTAAGCATCATCGCTAATGGGGCATCCATTTACCTTAGCGTTATTTCACTGATGCTTCATTCACTTCCTGCCTCTGTTCTTTGTTTATTGTAATACGGTCATTTCACTTTGTTGTTTCTAGCTTCATTTCTCAACTGGATGCTACCTACTACTTTCTAACCTGTTCTTAATGCATGCAGTTTAAATGCATTTCATACATATGGTATAATTTCTTTTCCACTGTTCCTGCTTCCATTCCTTATCCAACCAAGAGTTAAACTCCTTTAAGGTATATATAGTATAAGGTATATGTAACTCCTTTATGGTATATATGGTATATATTTTCTGTTACTGCAGCTTTCTCTTATATATGAGGTGATAATAAGCAGAATAAGCTGCTTTTCATTTTGAAGTCAAAATGTTTTTCTACTTATTTATTTTGTTGTTACACCTCTTCTCAGTGCAGGGAGGGGTGAAATTAGAAAATTTAAATTTAATTCTGCAGATGTCTCCACAAAGACTAACACTTAAAACCCAAGACATATTAGAGGGAAATGTGTGTTTGCAGAATATACTGCAATACATAGGAATATAACTGTATAATATATGGTTCTATATCTGTGTACCTAAAAGTATATGTTATGCATTTGTTATATTAATTATTATACTATATAAAATAAACATAATTAGAATAGAATGAAGTAAAATAGACAAAACTAGAACACGAGAGAACAGGAGTGTGATGAATAAAACAGTGCAGGTTTTATGACAGTAACTAACACTACATCAGATTTCTATTCTATCTCCATATGTTCATACTGGAATTTATAGATCGTACAAGGGGATGAAGTGGCAATGAGGAATAGTTATGTTTGTGAAACTTTGTGCCTTTAGCTTAGAGGCCTAAATTAGCTAGCAGGTCACTTATGATCCTGTGGGAAGATAGACATCTCCAAGGATTAACCTTTGGAGTAGGTATTTATGCTACAGAAATCCTGTGAAAAATTATACCCTGCATACTTCTGACTGAGATCAAAAACTTGAGAATTTTTCATCTAACTTAATCTATTTCACTTGGCGTACATAAATTGAGAAAGGAGTGAAAAGTCAAATCTCGGTATATAAAGGACAAACCATAGTCTTACTTGGGTTTTGCTAGTCAAGGTGAACATTACTCTTTTCATTGTCTTAACTTCAGTCTTCAGGCCAAGCAATCAAGTTGAGATAAACCTACTCATTGTCTGTGATATGAAGAATTTGGTGGGTTATGGAATTGTAAATTTTTCTTTTCCTGTTATTGGTGTGCTAAGGGGGACCCTGTGCAGTGATTTACTCAGATGCAGTGAAAGTTTTTATCAATCGGCATTTTGCAATGGTTATGCTACCACCTATTATTTGGTTTGGAACCCAGATGCACTACCACCTAGGGGAAAAAATAAATTATGATCACCGGACATAAAGGGTTCTCACTCCTATATTCAGCTTCTGTCACCTTCACTCTTGTTCAGTAATACTTTATTCAATAGCAATTCTACAGATACGAAGGGGACAGCTCGCAGAGCAGGATGTTATTTTTCCTGAGAAAAGCTGACAATATGTCCTTGAGACACTAAATGTGACAGAATTCAGTGGGGCATCTGTTAAGGCAGACACAAGTTCACAGTCAGGAGCACATTTTCACATACTATTATGTAGCAGGAGATTAGCACCCCACGTAAAATCACTTTCAGCCATCCAGTCTAAAATAGATATAAGGTTGTATCAGTTTTGCAGAGATGAGCGCTGACCTATTTTTTTTTTTCTGTGAGAAAATATATAATTGCTTGCACTTAGCAAGGTTGGGAAAATATAAAAATAATGGGTTGAAGTATGTATTCTATTTGCTTTATATTGCATGTTATTTTAAGAGTACATAAAAAAAGAAAGAATATAGTTGAAAATGTTCAAATCTCAAATGAAGAAGTCATTAGAAATGAATGGGCTGTGTGCAAGGAAATCATTACCACAACATCCTGTAGGATATAAAAAGCAGACTAGCAGTAATTACAGTCCTGCAGGAAAAATCAATAAATGTTTCTCATGCCTTTTTGATCAAGACTGGAGTATGATATTAGCAACCTATGAAACAATGGGGGTACTTATTTAATCTTACCTGAAAGTAGGAAATTTTTGTCAACTCCCTCATATTCTCTTTGCTTACAAAACTCCTAGGTCTCCTGCTATGATAGTCTTTCTGATGGAACCCTGTAGGAAGAACATTTGTGTCGTACTTACAGTAATTACATGCTGAAGAGGAAAGAGAATGAAGTGGAAACACGTTCAAGCATTCAAAAGTAAAAAAAAAAAAAAAAAAAAAAAAGTATTAAATTTAAGGTTCCAGGTGTATGTGTTACACTTCAGGATTTAATTCTTCTCTCTTTCTGTTGTGCAAATGAAGAATAACTCATCTGACTTCATTAAAGCAACACCACATGAATCTGTTATACTATGAGAATCGAGTCTAAAGGATACAAGGATACCCTTGCTTTGCATTATGGCCGTAAATTAAAAAGCAAAGAATATTTTAATAATCCTTACTGAATCTTGACCTTTCAGAACTGTCCTTCAGCTTCCAAAATATTAGTGCCTCAGGGACTTCATAGCTATAGATTAAATTGTAATGTTGTGCTTAAAGTAATTTCCTTTAGGAATGCTTTTTGTCCTACCTTTACCTGGAGAATTTACTTTGTTATGGGAAACCGAGTTACTTTCCAAAATGGAGAGTTCAAGCAGCACATTATAAAATTTAATCTCTTTCAGGAAGGTAATATTGCTCTGTGACTTATTTATGGCTTTGTCATTTCATATTTGGCATGGCAATATAGAATTCCATTTACTTACAACTCGGTTGATCTCATTTACTAAGGGTACATTGCAAAAATACGTCGTTATGTGTATATGGTGTATTGACAAATGTAGTTCCAAGTCCTCAAAGCACTGATTCAGCTCAGCACACATGAAAAAGCTTATCTTGAATCACATACTTAAGATAATGACTTCTGGATAAGCCACTTAAAATGGGAATTAACTTTAAGCAACTACTTAAATGTTCTGCTCAGTCAGAGCCTTTTCCTTCTTTGAGTCTTACCCTCTGTCCTATGCCCACATCAACTGCCTGAAAAATGTTGGACAAGTACAATCCTGTGCTACAACTGAGAAAACTTCAATTCGCAGGTCAAATTGAAGAACATGGTGAAATGAATAAGAAAGTGCAATTACTAACTGTAATAAATAATAGAAATTACAGTCAGGCAGTAAAAACCATTAGGGATTATTTAAGTTTCAGTACAGTGAAAATACTGTAAACTGGCATCAATAAATGAATTCACTGCTTATTGAGCCATACTTCAGATAAGTTCTGAGGCAAACAACAGTTTTTAACACCTGGTCAAACTGTAAAAAACAAGAAATCATGTTTCAAACAGTCTATTTCAAATATTAAAATAAAATAACAATGATGATTCTAACGTCTACTGAGAAGAGCTCCTTAAAGAAAGGATGCTCCAATTTAAACAAAGCTAAACTATGTGCTTAATTTAAATAATTTGCTTAAATATTTCATAAAATACCAGAGGTTTTCTAAAAAGCCTTCGGAAACAACATTGGATTTGCTTATACTACTCTCATCTGATTAGCTCTCAGTACAGTTTACTTCAGTAATCAAGATCTTCCAGGCAGGGAGAATATTCCTATCTGAGCATAAGAAAAAGTGCATCTGATCACCTTATTTTTGAACAGCGTGCAATGAAATATAAGCTTGCCTTTTTAATCCAGTGCATGAGACCATTGCAAGAACAATATAGTGGCTAAAGTTTGCATTATGTCTATGGTGTGTTTGCTTAGCCATAAATGCCTCTAAAATCACAAATTCTTTATATAAGAAACTCAGTAGCACTAAATAAAATAGGTCTATTGCTTAATGTTCCATTAAATTTTATATGCACCATAAAGCAGACCTATACTGGATGGGATTCTTAATTTATTTATGAGAATGTTATTCAATTTTATCTCTGGAAAGAGATACCTACTAATTCTTGTGAGCATGATTTTCATATCTGTTAAGTATCTGCACCTCCTACTGACTTCATTAGAAGTTGTGGATGGCCACCACACCTTTACGTTCAAAAAGAACCTGAGTGGATTAGAAACACTTGCCTCACAGCTCAGAAATTGTCATTTGTTATTACGCCACAACATAGTGATCTTTGCAGCCAGCAATTTGTGAAGGTAACACACCATTACAGTCATCATCTATCTGCATCCTAACACGTAGCCTAGCTTTGTACTATGGTATATACCTCAAGCAAGTCATTATGTTAATTACAATGCATTTGTCAAGTTGCAGATTTTCAGGCCAGAAGGGACCATTCTAACCAAATAATCTGACCACTTGTCTAATACAGGTCATACATTTGCCCAGAAAGTTCTACATCAGACTAAAATTTTTCTTTTAGCTCAAGAGTAGCTTCTGGAAAAAAGTGTAATAAAACTTGTAAATGACTGCTAATAACAGCATCATGTAGCATGCCACATCTAAATGCATTCTGCCTTACCTTCACATCTACACTGATGTTGTTAGGTCAGTCATTACAATGTCTCTGCTAACCTATTACATATTGCTTCATTTACTTACAGGCATCATTTAATTATCCCATTTATGATGCACAAGCCAATGCTTATGGCATTTGAGGATACACCCGTCTGATTACCTTCCCTGTATATGCACGTCAGTTTCTCTTTGTAATTCAGCACTGATGCATTTCCAAAGAAATGTAGTCTTCTCTTTCAGCTTTCCAGAAATTTGTTTTGTATGTTTCAGGTAGATACACTGTCATCATTATTAAAAAACTTGACATCTTTTCTTATTGTAATTATGTTGTGCCAATTCTATGAGATAATATACAGAAGTGATAGATACTAAACTCCAAGTTTAGTAATCAAAAGAATGAATACACTTTAAGCTTGTGTGCCCATGTTGCACACAAATAGCATAGTATAGGCTACTGGATTAGCTTTACCTTTAAAAAACAAGCTAAACTAGGTGTTATAATACTGTTTGTATACTAATGCATTTTATTGACAAAGCAGTTACTTGCCTGATTTATACCAGTTTCCGCTCTCAGCCCCACAAGGAGAAAAATAGGGAGAGAATAAAATTTCTTCTTCAAAACCAAAATCGTATGACTTATAGAGAATTATTCAAAATTTAGTGAAAGTACACCTATGTCTAAAGTAATATACATTCAGTGAATAGACTGGGAGTTCACTTATGGTTCAGAATTGAAATATATGTTTATGCTGTGGATAGGTGTGCAATTGGCTATAGGAATAGGACTTACCTCCTTAAATCCAGTAATGTGCACTCTCACATCTCCTAATCATGAAAATTGTTCAAATTGCAGCTACTGTACCACGCTGCAAGGTCTTCAGCCAAGTTTACAGACTTTTTTACCTTACTTTTCTGTTTCCTATATCACTATGTGAACTTCTGAACTTGGGAACAATTTCAGGAATTTGCATGGGTACCTCTCATCCCCATGCTGGGGCCAAAACTCTGGGACAGAGTACTTCCCTTTATCTCAGTAAATACCTGTTCTCCATGGAAAAGAAACACAAATGTTTTGTTTGTGAAAAAAAACAACCAAACAACACAAACAAAAAACCCCTATACACTCCAATTACTCCCAAAGCATACAAAGTCTTTCCTTGGTGAGACCCTTTCTCAGTCATGTAAGCCTTGTTGGTTCAGGCTGTTCATAGGATAGTACAGGTTGAAGGGACCTCAAGAAATCTAGTTCAGCCTCCTACTCAGAGCAGAGTGAGCTGCAGGGTCAGATAGATTACTTTGGTTTGGGTATTCTGTTAATAGCTTTGAAGAATAATTGCTACTTCTGTGGGTGTGACCAGATACAAAAATGCAGATCTTGCTGTTTGTTTTAAGGAGGGTTGAAACTAGATGATCTTTAAGGTCCCTTCCAACCCAAACTATTCTATAACTCTGCGATTCACAGCTGGCAGTTCAATGCTGACATATGTAAATGGAGGCTATGTTTTGCCCTTTTTCTCTGCCTTTCAGAGATTTACCATGGACAGGAAGCAGTCTGGTGTTACTTTGAGAAAAAAAAAGCTATTCAATATAGAATCATAGAACATGGTTTCTTTGCATCTAGTAGACAAATAATCAAGATTATATGTGGCTTTGTACATGATTACCTTTGCATATATATTCAATTATAAATGTTTAAGCCATATACTTTTACCATTTTCCTTGTGTCTATCCCAGACTTTGATCTGAGTTAAATGAGCAGTCTCATGCTTACTTTTCACAAAGAGACAGCTGATGTCAAGGGTGGTATCATTTTTTTTTTTTGATTTGGTTTGGGTATTCTGTTAATAGCTTTGAAGAATACTTCTGTGGGTGTGACCAGATACAAAAATGCAGATCTTGCTGTTTGTTTTAATTCCAAAGTAATTTCTGTATGCATTAATAATTCTTGAGCACTTATGGTAATTTTTATAATTTCCACTAGGACAGGCCCTGGTAAATTATTATTCTAGAAAAATCTGATCATAAACACCTTGTTGATCAACATACAGCTAGTAACATCACTCATGCACATAAAATAAATTCTTGACTGAATCCACAGGGTTGGAAATATTACTACTGTCTTCAAAATATCTGTCTATATTCACAGATAATGACATATCTTTTGCAAATTTATTGTAAATGTGTGACACATGCCAGAAGTTTTAGTTCTTTCAGATCTAGTGATACTTCAGGTGAAACAAGTATGTGGAAATGATTCATACAAGAAAACCTAGGACCTCTTGAGATCTGATGGCTGAAAGAATGCATGTCCCGTAGTATAGATCAGCTTTGTTGTTCAAAAAGATAAAGGAGAAAAATATGAGTTCATAACTAGTACCTTCATTCTAAAAACATTTCAGGAATATGAGTTGTCTTACTGAAGTGTGCAACATGCTTCATTGATCAAGGTTTCCTACATTGATGAGAACTGAGTGAAAAGACCATTTCAAAACATCACAGTGAAAGAAACACAACTGTCTTGTTAGCATGCAGGTCCACAAGGAAGGGGAAAATCTTAATTGGTTGCTATGTTGGAAAGAGAGATTTTTAGAAGCTAATAAGTGTGTAGTGCAAGGAAGACCAAGCTCAGATCACTTTACAGATCTAGTGCTCAACTGGTGCTTACGACAGCAAATATTGGAGCTGGGCCTGCTGAGGTGGTACAAGCACTACATTTACTTACCAATAGTCAGACTATCTAGCACACATATTTTTGCTTCATCCTTTCAAAAGTCCCTATCAACAGCTTTCTCAATATGAGAAATAAGTGCCACCTAAATACTGTGCTAAGTTCCAGTGCTAATAATGGATAATTGTATGTCTTTCTCAAAGCCGAGTGTAAAATAAAAGTTACCTTAGTCATCTATTTTTTACACCTGAATATTATGATAAGCAACTAATATTGCAGCAGCAGGTGGAGGCTAAATCAAGTAGATTTTGCATTGTGCTAGTCCTCTTAAAGAAGATGTTTCCTGCACAGTTCCAAAGAGCTTACTGTCAGAAAGGCATAACTGGCATATGCAACCAGCAGGCAAGAGAAAGCAAACCCAAGTTTTCAGTATAGAGGAGCCATTTGAATTTTTATTTTTTTTTTTTCTTATAGTCAGTGTAATCATAGTAAGATTTATAAATGGCTTAAACTGAAAAAAAACCAAAGCCAAGCCAAACTCCAAACCCAGAAACAACAAGTAACAGCTTTCTTTGATTTCTTTTGTTTTCCCATAATCCATCCTTAGTGAGAAAATAGTAAAAAAATTCTAATGTGCTGACATGCCCCACATTACACTTAACAAAGTGCAGTTAGAATTTCTTTGCAGTATTTTTCAAAACCTACAAGCAATGAGAAATGGATTAATCAAAATTATAACGCAGATAGAATGTCCATTGATAAAAATTACTTCAATAATGAGTGAACTATAATTCAGGATCCATATAGAGCAAACATAATGGCACATATTCTGTAGGCTGGAATTCTAGAATACTGCTGTGGGGGTTTCTTGTCTTCCCCCACCCCACACTCAAACCTTCCCAATATAGCAGATAATCTAAATGCTGAAGTAAGCATTCCTGAGTTCTCAGTACTGATTTAAATGAAATCTTATTAGAAAACCTTTTCATTTCCTTTTAAATCAAGGATTGGTAATCCATTTTGGAATTTATCACAGAGAGAAATCACTCTTACTAATTCCGTATTTCCATTGGTGCCCTGGCATGCAGAGAGATAAAATGATGGAAGGTAGAAGTAATGATACGTGCAATGATACACAAATTTTTGTATTGTTGAACTTTAATAAAGTTCTTGGATTGAACATGGATTGGATATCTTTAAGTCAATTCCTCCATTCTTACACGAAGTAAAATATAGAGAGTTTGTGACAAGGGACCAAAATGATGAAGTTAAGCATTAATATTAGTAGACAAGACTTGTATTTTAGGAAGTTTCCAGGTTAACTTTGTAAGAAGAGGCATTAAATTGAAATTGGTCTATCTATACTACTGTTTCATGTGCTGTAGATGCTATTTCTGTAGTGTAGAAGGTCATTACTAAAATTAGGCTGTGAACCTGGTACCCTACTGTTTTATCTTTACTCAGTGAAGCAGGTTTTACTGGATGGGAATTTCAGAGAGACATTAATAGCTACAGCTGCATCTATTCCTATGTAGAACATGATTACAGTATGCCAACACTAAGAATATTAGCTTAGAAAGTGTTTACAATACATTGATTATAAAAAGAAGTTATTAAAATAAATCTTATTTCTATTTTAACTAGATTTTCATTTCTCAATTTTCTCTGAACAATGTAAACATGTTAACAACCCTAATCTCAAGGAAAAACACGTACACTAAATCTAAGTATGTTCTAGGTCTCTTCTTCAGCATTGGAGAGGCCCATTTGTTATGTGAGCTAGTATAAGAAGTGAATTATATTGGCTCAAATACACCAGCAAAAACACTGAAGACTGTTTTATCCATGTCACTACTACCTGTATTTAAATAAATAATCACTGTAGAAAGATTAGGGGATGTTCTGAATGGAACTAATCACGTTTAGCTTTACTTGTCTGTGATACAGATGATTAAATGTGTTTAAGTCTCTCCTATTTTACTAGGTGAAAAAGAGCTAGCATTTTACAGATATTGTTAGATGTCTGCTTTATGATGAATCTTTTTTGGGGGGATGTCTGAAGAAAGGTTGAGGTACATCTTACTTACTATGATCCTTTTTCATCCAGTTCAAGTGCAAAAGACAATGGAAAATTTTGTAACTAAATAAAATCTGATATTTTTCACTAACCATAAAGGAAAGTAGGAGTTCCCAGTATCATACTTAGAAATAATAAATACTATTACAACAATGAGAATATTCTCACACTATGTCTGTGAATCTCACAGCCTCAGGATGCAGAAAAGCCTTTAAGTTTTTCTAACATAATTTTTTTGGTTAATGTTGCCTGTATACTTTTTGCTCTTCAGACATCATCTACCTCAGTAAAGCATAAATCTGATCAAAACAGAAAAGCAAAAAGGAGATGAGAATCATTAAAAAAATTATCAAATTTATTTCTCTATTTTCCTGTGAAAGTAAAATTCCTCTTAACAGAGGAACTGCAAATTAATATAAAGATTAACACTAACTTCATTGAAGCTTGATTGTGCTACATCAGATATGACCTTCATCTATCACAACTCTTAAATATATATTTGATGTTAAGTAATAATATCCTTGACTTCAGGGATACTATTTACACTCCTAAACAAGTTCACACATGCTTTATAGATGTGAGCTGAAGTATTCAGAGCACAGAATCTAAAGGATAATATCAGGCAAAACTGTTACTTTTCCATAAACTTAACCTATGCTCTATGAGCTGCTTAGGTAATGGAATGATCAATAACTATTTAAAGTTTTACCCAGGTTAATCATTGCACAGAAACAAGCTCAAGATTAAGTGAATGCCTGCCTGCACTTTTCACACAGGTAGAGATAAACCTTCAACTGTGACATTTAAATTAGTGGACCTAAGTTGAGAATAAACATTCCTGTAAGTGGAAAGCTTTTTCTAACGCTGCCCACCCCTCCTCAAATCCAACAACAGTAAAGCTTATCTTACTGGCTTATCATATAGGCACTTTATTTTTTTCCAGTTAGGAGATCTTTACACCACTAGTAACAGGACCTTCTTATGTAAATGAATACATTGACATTTCTTTCACTCTGCTAAAAAGAAATTATTTCAATGCTTTTTATTTTCATTTTGGCATCAGATGTCTTCCATTTCTTTCTTTCTCATGTTCTTCCTGACTACTTACCTCTCATATATTTTGAATTTCTGAATTCTGCCCCACTTACACCTTTTTATTACTCAGCAATGTAATTTCCTAGTTCTAGCTGTCTTACCTTGTCTCGATTCCTCAAGTTCTTTGGAAAGAGAAAATAACATGCTAACTAAAATCTATGGCATCATGTTGGGAATGTCTATATAATATGATTTTACAGTTCTCTGTAGAATTCACAGCAAGTGAGACAGAGAAATCTGAAAAAAATTTCTCATACATGTAAAAGTAATTATGTTAATTAATGGCACAACATGAATCTCTTCTGAGGAGAATGTTTCATTTGGAGCAATCTATAGTTTAGGGCTTAAAGTCAGTCTTCTTTGGGGTGCTGTAGCTGGGCTTACATTTAATTTATTTCCATTTTGCCTGTTACAAAAGGGAAAGTATCAAGTAAAACAGAGATGAACAGAAACAAAATCTACAGGACAGTCTCATAACCCTTGAGGATAGTTTACATGTTAATCATTTTGGCTGCCCTGCATTCCTCAGGTATGGGGGTCTAAATCCTGAAAGGGATGAGACAATAACTAATGGAATCAAATCCTTAGCAATTCTTAGGCTTTTGTCACTATTAAAATGTAAATTGCAAATAGTCCCTTGACTGCAAATCTGTTCAGGGCTGATCTTCCTTCATCTGTGTGGCCCTGAAATTATCAACTCTTTGAATGGCTATATCCTCTGTTCTTGAGTGTCCTACAGGACAGAAGCCATTCGGACAAAAAGGTTGGCAGAGCAGCCTGAAAAAAGTTAGGATGAGCTCTAGCAGATTCAGGAAGAGAAGTGACAAACAAAAATTGACACTCTCAGGGACACTACAATTATTTTATTCATGGAACATCTGGGACTGTCTAGTGCAGCTGGAAGAACAAGAAATGTTAATTGAGTGATCAGTCACAGCTCCAGTGAGTCACGCTAACAAAGACATTGTGGGATAGCAGCAAAGGCTTCTGCAGGTCAGTTAAGAAGTTTGAGATAGCCTTATTTTCTTTGTTCTCAAGGATTAACTAATCTTGGTGGTGATTTTAATGCCTTAATTTAAATAGATGAAAATAAACTAAATAATTTTAAAACAATGAAATAGTGAATCTTTATGAAGAGTACTGGCAGAATTTGTTTTCTTCTGCGGCTTTTACCACAGCTCAGGATAAGAGGTGTCATTATTTTTTATTTTCAAATGTAGATAAATCTAGAAAATCTATAGGCACTGAGTAGGCAAAATATTGTCAGAAATCTTTCATTATATCAGTAGAGGTTTTGATGGTAATTTCAGTGGGACCAAACCTGTAGTGGGTTTTAATATTTTTCCTATATGGTTTGTGGAATGCAGATACCGTATGGTATCCTGCTCAGATATAAAGCTGGTGTAAGAAGAAATAAGGGGGGGGGTGGGGGATGTTCAGAGTGATGATATTTGTCTTCCCTTTATTCTGAAATAATTTTGGAATTTTGTGGAGTTTTACATTTTCTCATTTTAGCAAGGAACCTCAGATACCTTTCCTGTTTAAAACAACTGTTGAAGTCACTCTGATCTTGGTAACAGTTTGTATAGCGTGCAAGGATGGTACTCTATCTGAAAAGCAGAGTATTAGCTTGTATGCACCTGGTAGACAAGAGATTTGGATTCAAATATAGTCTGATTTGAAGCTGTCACTGAACCAGACATTCCTGTCTGAAATATATTGCAACTAACTGTCAAAAACCTTTTAGCATGAACTTTCTGTAAATTTTTCCTGTGGACACAGAAATTCTGGTGAACAAAAAATGATTAGAAGATTTACCTGTAGAATTTAGTTATCTGTGGAAAGTGCAGCAGCTCTAATAGAAGAAATCGGGCAAATCAGCAACAAAACCTCCAATTTTTTCAATTGGCCAATCTCTTTGCAAAGTGAAATTTTTATTTCGCTCAAGCGAAGGGTCAAGCAAAGATAGGATTTGAGCTGTACTCTCCAAAATAAGATTTCTACGTGTCTATTGAAATATATTAATAAAATCATGGGTTAAGAATCTTAAATTTGAATCTTAGATCTAGTGTTACAGTGTCAGCTAGCAGCATAAGATGGTCAAGTTGTCTCACATATTTTTGTCTCAGTTAGTAAAAATGAAATAATATTAACCTTATTTGTAGAGTGTGCTGAAATCACTGGATTAATACTCCAGTTTTGGATCTTTCTGATAGCACACTGATAGCGTCTCTACCAAATCTATCAACCCCAATATGTTATTTGTCGGTGTCCTGCACTCAAATTACTGTCATGTAAACTGTGTACCACTTCTCTGTCCAGTGAATTATACATATCCCCACAAAATACCAAGTCTTGGAAAATGAAGACAACAAAAGAAAAAATAGATGAATAAACACCTCCTTCAGCCCAACACTCACAGTTTAAGCTTTTGCTCAAACTTTGCATTCTATTTATTTATTTAGTGTTGTCCAGAAGGGACCCCCTGGCACAAATGCATGAGTAAAGCCCATTCAAGAAGCACAGATTCCTCGTGTTTTGTTCCACTGTTTCATTTACCATCATGTCACATACTCATTCAGATGGTTATAGGCATTCTTCCATGGTTTTCTTCTCCTTAGAGACCTTGATAACTCACCCAGTAATGTGTGTTCTAAACCCCACAAAGATTAAAATGCCCACAACACACTCAGAGTACTAAAGACACTGCTTTGATATCACTTCTTGTCTCCAGCAGCTCATATTTCAAATGACAGCTTAAAATCTTATATCCTAATGGTGTCTCAGAAACATAATAGAAGTACATCCAGATGTACATTCTGTTTTCAGGAGACCCACACATGATATTCACATCATATAGGACCATATATACAATATTGCAATTCTCCATTGCATAACTGTCCTGGTGTGAGAGGAAATGGGGTCTTATACACTTGTATAGATATAATCTCAGCTTTATTCAATTCAGTGTGAATACACACAAATATAGGTACCATCAGTAGAGAGCAGTTTTTGCAGGACCAGAGCTGAAACTGCTTAAATATTTGCAAAAATTATTCTTAACAAATTGCCCAATTAAAGTTTGCCACTACCCTTCAAATACATTACTTAATGAACAGTATTTAATTAGGTTTATTTGCATACGAAGCAAGTTATTTTAAATAATTTATTCAATGCAGAGAAAATTACTTTCACTAAATAATATATCTAGTGTAAAAAATGTCCATCCAGCCCTCATGATAAGCATTTCTCATGCCTCAGTTCTTCATCCATGTGCCAAAACTGCTAAGAACTGGAAGAGGTCCTGTCACAGGTCATCAGCTGGCCACTGGTTCAGCTGAGTCCCCTTATCAGACTTCATTTGTTTTCTGCAGCAATTTGTCTATCTTATAGCTACAATAAGGCAATGGTTTATATTCAGCAGGTACAGAGTTTAAGAACAAGTTATCAGCATATTAGTTGAACTTAGCAAGAGGGTCAAGAGCTTACTGTTACTTTTCCAACAGTTTATATTTGCTCATCTCCTGGCACAGTTCTTCCAAGTGTGCTACAGTCTTGTTCTGTTGGTTTTTTTTAGCTTCACAGTAGCTATTACAGAAATATGTTTTGGATTTACACTGGAAACAGTTTTGGTAATTCAGGGGTGTTTTTTTTATTGCTGAGCAGCATCTAGAGAGAGTCAAGGCCTTTTCTGCTTCACACATCACCCCCAGTGGACTTGGGGTGCACAAGGAGTTGGGAGAGTTCACAGCTGGTGCCAACTGACCCAAGGGATATCCCATACCATATGGCATCATGCGCAGCATATAAAGCTGGTGGAAAAAGAAAGAAGGGGTGGGGGATGTTTAAAGTGATGGCATTTGTCTTCCCAAGTAACCATTATGTGTGATGGACCCTTGTTTTCCTGCACCTGCCAGCCCATGAGAAGAGGTGAATTAATTTCTTGCTTTGCTTTGCTTTGCTTGCACACATGGCTTTTGCTTTACTTATCAGACTGTCTTTATTTCAGTGTATGAGTTTTCTAACTTTTACTTGTCTGATTCTCTCCCATCCCACCAGGAAGGAAGTGAGGAAGTGCTGTATGATGTTTAGTTGCTGGCTGGGGTCAAAGCACAAGAATTTTCAATGGTCACAACTGTACAGTGCAATGAAAAAGTGATATTTGGAATAAAGGTTTTATATTGGTTTGTGTAACTGGCTTAACCTGCATTGAAAAACCCTGCTTAAAAAGATTAAATGTGCAATAAATGCCAGCTCTCTATTAGTGAAAATTAATACACAAAAGCATTCATAATCCTGTTACTAAAACCAATTATTTTTGTATTGTTATATAAGGTACTAGCTCATTATTATTAGCATTATTTATCACTTATATTACAGCAGCACAAAGATACTTATCAGAACTAGAAATATACTTTATAAAGCACAATATAGACATTTCTTCAAGAGCTTTATTTAGAATTAGATTTAGAATTAGAATGCATCAACTTTTCATAGAACTTAGTGTTCTGAATGGTATTTCAAATTCCTTCAGTTGCTGAATATTAATATTTGTCAGAAATCTGGATATTATTGGAAAAAAGGTCAAGATCTCTCTCATAGGACTTCTCAGTGAACTAGAATATCAGGTTACTTCTATGGTTTTTTACCCTTTGTGTGAGCAGATAAAAAATCCTTTATAGCAGGTTTTGTCAATCTACTGTAAATCAATGTACTTATGTACATTGTCAATGTACGTATCAATGTACTTATCCGTCTTTCTCAAATATGCATTATTTTGTTCCTGGGGATGAAGTACCCCGTTAGTGTCTGGAATCAGCTTCACGTTTTCTGAAATACAAATCAAAGCTGAGGTTTCCAGCAAATTGTTGGGAACATCTCTGACCAGTTCATACTGCCTTGCAAATTGACGTGTCAGAAACTTCATGCATTTCTAAGACAAGTCTGTGCTTTTGGTACATGTCCCCATCATCTTGTTCTTAGCATTGCACATTCCATTGTATGTTTCCTGTTCTCAAGCTACTCTTTATTGCTTATCAATATCTATTTATGAGCCATTTATAGTGCAACAACTCACAGCCTGCTTGGTGACATCAATGTCCCTGCATCACAAGCACAAAGAGAACGTTCTCAGGGTGGAAGCTGCAGTTTCCTTCATGACAAGTCACTGCTCTTGTGCCTGTTAGACCCTCTAAAGCAGATACCCTTCCTTGTCTCCTTAGCACTGACAGTCTTCTTAGGGATTTGTTTATTAAAATAAGACCTCATAAAACTGCTGAAGTATCAGTAACCAAGCTAGGAAATGCTTGTTTCACAGAACTGTTATTTTATTCTACACCAATCAACAGATTTGGAAGACTGATGTGCTGATGGGAGTTTTGCCGACTCCTATCAACATAAGTGAAGTTTTAACTACTCTTAATTTCCTGTTCCCATAGCAGAGTCAATAAAACATGGCTGAGTTGCTGACATCCATTTCTATCTTCTGAGGATGCTCCTGATGCAGAAACCTCTGGGAGAGCAGTACAAAAGGCCTAGGGTAGAACCATCACAACTCTGTGACTAAACCTAACTACATTTGTATGTCAGGGTCTTTGGAGTGACAGCTGAGCCTTCAGAAACAAAGCAGAATATTTTTGCCTATAGCTGGTCTTTTTCAGAATGAATTCATAAAATCTAAGAAATTATATGAAACAATCTTCATTTGCAGCAATCCAAAATATTGTCATTCCACTATGACTACAATAGGAAACTAATTTAACTAATAATTATGTCCTACCAAGAACAGCATAATTTCAGGAGCTAAATTCTTTAGTTTACTACATACTATGTACTTTTGTGGACACAATTGTTATTTTGTTGATGTTGTTCAAAATTATTACCCTGGCTACGCATTATGTGTTTTTAGCACTTATGTTTCATCTGTTACGCTAAAAGTAATGTCGTTTCTTCTGCCACACATGCATTTATTCTACCATTTGTGATGCTTTCAACATTTTTGTTGTCATTATTACAAAAAAATGTAGACTATAAAACACTTCCTGGAGTTGAATGTAATAATTAAAGCTTATTCAGGAAGATAGACATTTGCTGAACATATTTTCTGCCTTGCAAATCATGCAAATACCACCTTCTATCAGAAAGTTATTTTTTCAAATTGTTATACTTTGTTCATAACATCAGACTTAGAAAAGACAATATTGCAGCTCTTAGGATTGAAATTGCTGAAGAGTATTCCATTTCTCACTAGAATTAATGTCACAATGAGAAATATCCCATCAAAGTTTTGGCCATGTTGCAAAATCGGTATGTCTTGCAAATTCTTCCTTCCTGCTTTCCTTCCTTCCTCTCTCCCTCCCTCCCTCCCTCCTTTATTCCCTCCCTTCCTTCCCTCTCTATCTGCCCCTTTCTTTCTCCTCCTCTCTCACCTCTTTGCTTTACTTTGCTTAATTTTCTTCATTTTTTTTTTAACTCCAGTAATATTAGAATGTGTAAAGAAAAAACTTCCAGCTGTAATTTTGTGTGTGTGTGTGTGTGTCTGTAGATAGTTTTTGCCAAGAAATTCTAACCCAGAATCTGTGTCTTGGAAGGTAAATCTGTTTATGAGTGTGTGTCCCATTATACCCATCTGAGGATTATTAGTGTCTCAGTTATGGCAAAGCTTGCAATAAGACCAGATTACCCCTAAATTGGAAGATATTCTGTTAGCAAAATGTTTAAAAGAGAATAGATAGAGGCATAATTTTAGAGCATTTTCATCACAGTGTGATAAGAAAATATTTCCACACACCAATTGGTTTAGAGTTTTATTTCTGTAATCCAATCATAATTTCATTTTTTGTCTCAAAATTCAATGGGCCAGACTTCTTAGTGATGCAAGCTGATGAGCAACTGTAAAGATATTATATTTTGTTCAATTATGGTGTAAGAAATTGCTGGAGAAAAACAAGTAATTAAGCAAAAGAATAAACCAATATTTTAGGGACATTTGTTCATCCACTCATATTTAATCTTTGCCAGTGTAGATTACAAGGCATACAACAAAGAAAGTTAACATATTGCATTTATAACCATATACTGAATGTATTTCACAATCTGTTGAGTACATTTAAAAACATTTGGAATCCACCCAAGCTCTTAGAAAAATTGATATATCTCTCATTAGCATTTTGAAGATGTCAGCCATTTTTATGTGGGGTAGTAGAAAGTAATCTGCCAAGGGAAATAGTTAGTGTACTGCTGTGTGTCAGAACAAATATGATTAACATTGTGCCAGATGCGTGTCCTCATGAACTCCCAGGAGGGACTGCAGAAGTAGACCTTGTAGTCAATTACTGAAATTGGAAGTGCTCTGTACCTCTGATTTGTGTGCACCAACAGTAACTTTCACACAGGGCTACCAAAAATGCTGCTTGTGCATGCTTCCATGCAGAGCATTAATAAGCAGATACATGCACATCATTATCCATGTCTTCTTCTTTGCTGATCATCATTTTTTTCAAGAGAAATTAACATGCTCTAGTGCTCCTACATAATAAACATACATTTAGCTAAAAGCTATAGAAAGCAGAAAAAATATTGCTGATGTAGATGTTTATTCCTTCTTGTTTATTAATGGTCTAGGATGGAGATAATTAACTTGAAAAAAAAGAAAAAAAAAAGGAAGAGTAGGATGTAGGTATAAAAGGATGCATTCTTTGCTGACATACTTTAATTTTGTCCCTCCATCTTGGGTTATTCCACAAAAATGTTTTAGCTGTTTCAAGTGTAGAATAATAGGATCAACATGTTTATTACATTTTTACAATTATCCTTGTCTATAAATGTCAGCCACATAGATTTTGTCTGAGGAGTGATGACATTAAATACAAATAGGTGAAATTCAAAACTGATTCATAAGTTATGTGCGAGAAAATGTTTCAGTAAAGTCAACTGATTTTTCAGAAATTTCTTGTTTCAGATTCCTTTCCCTGAGGACCTTTTACTGTGAGATACATGTGAAAACTGTACACTGATTCATAGGCATGAGGGCAACATGGGCTGTGTCAGAGGCTAATGGTTCACTCAGGATACTTAAAACCACTACAGTTTGAGCAGACAGGAACCTGTCTGCATACGACAGTCCCAAGATAGCAGAATACAAGCTCTGTGATGGCATTACAACAGTGTCAAGTCTCAATAAGTGTTCCTGGGAAGAAAGGTTAGTGGTTCAAGAGCCTTTGACTTGGTAACTGAAGTTCTCTGGATTTAGTCACTTGAGAAGAGCCAGACAAATGAAACTCCTTTTTTTATATATTTGGTTTCTCTAGAAGCATATGAGATATGTCTACATTTTATATGTAGACATATTTGCATGTTTGCATTTTATAAAGCCTTAACCACTATGGAATTCAAACTGAACTATACTAAAGGAGCAACAGACATTTCTGATAACTAGCCTGCTGCCCACCCATCAGCTTTGCCCTCCAGATGTGACGGGACATGAGGGTAGCACCTTCCATGGCTTCCATATCAAGTGCTTGCTTGTCTGACATCTGGACATTGCTCTTATGATACATTTAAAATGAACTGCTGCCCTAACACATGTCCCAAAGTGTTGTTCCTTGAGTAGCTACAACCCAAGTATGTACAGATTTGAATCAGCATGCTGTGTGCTGAAGCACTTACAAAAATAAGTGTTGTTTGATTGGTTTTTTTCTATTATCTAGAAAAAAACATGGTTTATAAAGGAGTGGTTTTGACACAAGAAGAAGGTGGAAGAAGCAAGCACAATTAGTTGCACGGCAGAGCTCTACATTATGAACTTATTTGATAAAGATGAGCTACAGTTGTGATTATAGGAGCAAAATCAGTTCCTGCCATTCCTTTTTGCTGCCCACCTCCTCCCCCTCCTGTCTTCAGCAATTCTCTCTCTTTTATCTGAACTGAGTGCCAAGTTTCAATCGTACCCAGACACTGTGAAGGCAAAGACATTGTGCCATCTGGGTTTGCTGTTTTGCTGAGAAAGAAACATTGATCTGTGTGCTATGTCAGTGCTGCACAGATTTTCATTCTAATTATACAGGCAACCTAATGTACACACTGAACAAGACAGGTGACAGCAGAGATATCTGCATAACTTCACATAAGATGGATAACCTCACTTTGGGCCTTTGGGTTATTGAGAATTTGGCTGAGACTAACCAGTCTGATCTTTGTAGGATGAAAGAATAGGACTTATGAGCTGACTCATTCAGAATGAAATAAATAGAAAATATTCAATAAACTCTTTGAAAGGCCTTACATTGGGAGAGGAGCGCTAAAAATATACATAGAACATAACAATGTATTTTTGTAGCAGATTAAAAGTGCAGGTAAATCGGATTGTGACAGAAAAACAAATCAAAGAAAAACAAAACAAATGTGCAGTGGCATTTTTTCCCACTTTTTAAATATTTATTTCCATAAGTGTTTTAATACTTTTGAGAGCAATGTAAAGAGAAATATTCTACATATCTCAGAAATAATTCAACAAAGACAACAGCTTTTTTAACTTCTCCATCTTCCTTTATCCATATGTTTCATCTATCACATGAAAGACCATCTGTTAGCAAAAGATTATTTAATTTTCAGGTTGGTCCCTCTGTGGGGACATTTAGGTCCCAGTCTCTAAGACGCTGTGGTTCTCTTTGACCCTTTGTACTTGGGTTACCCTCTGGCAAAAAAGCAATGGGAAAAGCCTGAAGTCTGGGTAAAGAGTTTTCAGACATCCCCAGAAACAGTTTTGAAAATGTTCTCAGGTATTGTAGATTAGACCAGAATCCTTATGACAGAACAAAAGCATGTCATAGGTACCTGCTAGTGGTACAAAACACTCCCACCTCTCCAGAACTAAGCTGAGCTATAGGCTTCTGGAGTTTTTAAAAAGATAACAATGGACAACATCTATAACGTCTGATGTAAAAATTTGAAATATTTAGTGATTACAGGAAAGAATATATAATTTGATTGTACATGTGGGAACGTATTTTTAAATTCCCTGTGATCCTCATTTCATTTTTATTCCTGCTTTTGCTGTGGCTGTTTGCCCTTTTCATCAATAGCCAGTTTAAATATTTTTATCTGATGTTTTCAGCATCAGTAAAACAAAATTTGAATGATGTTATTGATACGGAGTTGCACAGAGACAATGAGACCCAGTCTTAAAACAATGAACTTGCTCTTAAGTGAAGAGCAGTAGAATTTGGGAGGAGCTTGAGAATATGCAGCTGGGAAAAAATCTATCCAAATTCTGCCTTCAAAAGAACAAAAGGATTCTTTAAAAGATTCACATACTTTTCAGAGGGGTTTGTAAACATGTCTACTTATTTATTATGATTTAAGTATTTTAAAAGTGAAGGCTTAAGAATCACTTTGAATCATGGCATTTTTAATTTCTAGAATATTCATTTTTATATTAAATCTACTCATATTTAAGTTAAAAGATACATTTCATTATGCCTTTATTTTAATATTGAAAGACAGAAAGTCTTTGAAGTCCTTGTTCATCTTATTTCAGTTCCTATTGCATCTGAGACATTACTCTTGGAAAACACAGACTGTGACTCTTTGTACTTTAGTTCTCCAGCCACAGGAGCAGTCCCACCCTTTAAGGAGTATTTTGAGAAGAACTAGATTAAATATTTTGAGGTTTGAGATCGCATGCAAATAGTTACAATTGAGAGAAAGAATTCAAACACTTTCCACTGGAAATAATTAACTATGCTATCAGTATGCAAATCGGGGGTTACATAAACAAAATAGTACATGCATAGACATATATGTATATGTGTTCATGTGTATACACACGCATATATTTTGAGAGGGAAAGCAGGTATTGAAATTAGAGAGACAAAAAGTCTAGCATTTAAATGTGTCCTAATCTTACAGATGTCATCAGTTTATTTTCCATCTCATTTTGATTTAAGTTTTCCAAAACAAAGCATTTAATCCCTGAGCAAAACTGATAAAAAAGGTTTTAGAGACAGAGTGGAAGGAACTTTCCAAGGTTATCAGCTTGTGAGAGCTTTGCCACCTGTATCTTCCCAGCGTTCCTTGGAACTTTCCTACTATTTGATTTTCCACTGTCCACTGAGCTGTTTTACATCCAGCTGTTAGAGTTTGACCAGGTCCCATAACCCAGGCCATGTCAAGGTTTGAACAGGAGCATGATAATGGAAACAGTATGCCAGCAAGACAGTGTTTTGAAAAGTTTTGCAGGAGATTTACACCTGTGGTTTTGCAGAAATATAAGCTGTGCTAGGGTGAGGCACTATGGGGGTAACTTTTTGGTGAGTCTATGAAAGGGCTAGAGCTATGCCATTCAGTAAATCCCCTGGTAGGCAACACCTTTGAAAGCAGATTACTGAAAGACATTTCAGAAACATTCAGAAAGATTTTTAAATATTATAGACAAAAAAACAAAGAAATTGAAACATTTTCTACCCATCTATTCTCAAAAATTTCCTATACAAGCTGGAAATGTTTACATAATTAAGGTTCCAAACTGAAAAATTTTGATTGAAAATCCATTGGAAAAAAAAAAAAAAGTATGAATTTGCTGATACTGCAGATTCTTGATGGTGTTGAATTTTTGAGTGACCTAATTCAGTAGAAGAGAGTTCCAAAACTCATCTGTTCTGTAAAGAGTAATCCCTCCCATAGCCATGCAGAAGGGAAATTGTTTCTATTTAATATTTTTACTGCTCAGCTTTCATGAATTATGGTCCTATTTGCAACACTTTTTCTCCCTTGTAATCTGAATGTAAACAGTGAGTTGTGTCTGTTTGTTGTTTGCTGGTTTTTTTTCTTCAATGGTGACAAAAGAAAACCTAACAAAGGTAGAAACAATTGCAAAATAGGTAAAACACTCTCTAGGAAAAAAACACTTTAAATTAGTTTTAGTTTTAGAGATGGAAGTGGTAACACTGTCTTTTATTACGATTTCCATTATAAGATGTTGCACTCTGCCGCCTATAATTTTGTTGTGTTTTGAATAGCTGAGCTGACATTTCAAAAGCTCATTACCTTTCTTAGCCCAAATTACATTATTTTTATACAAATTTTAATTGAAGTTAGAATGATTTGGATATTTCTGAAAATGAAGCTTGAGAAAATATATTGCTTTGTTCATATTAAACAAGAGGAGTTTTTCCTTTGAAAGGAATTAAAAGTTATCTGAAAGAAAAAGTCTTTCTATTAGGGTACCTTTTGCCACCCTTAGGAAAGGCTTCACAGATTTGTCTGGGTTTTAAGTCTGTCTGGAGTTAACAGGTCAAAAGGGAAAACTCAAAGAAGCCATAAATAGTTGCTTTTATCTGAGTTTGGACCTGTTTATTAAGCATTTGCCAGTTTGGTCTTTTTGTCATTGTTGTAATCTTAGAGACCTGGAGCTGGTAAATCTGCTGCTCACAAACTCCAGCACCATTTCTTTTCAGAGAATGACCATGGAAAAAGACCAGTGTTTAGGGTAGAGCTCTAATACACTTGCAATCTGACAGTCACATGCTAACTCATGTATACCCTTGACCCTCAAAGGATTTCTGAGACCAGTAAATCCTTGCAAGCTTTTTTACTGTTTTTGTTTGTTTGCTTGTTTTTATGGGTTTTTTTTTGAGATCAAGAGGTTTATATATTACATTGCACTTGCATCCTGGTCCAAATTTCTATATATCTAATCTGTCATTAAGCACAGGAAGAGCCAATGATTCATCAATGTTTTCTTTTTCTCCCTTTTTTTTTACCTCTGTTATTCAACAAGACTGTTCAACTTGTACCAGACTCTTAACCATGTAAGCACATTTACGGGTGGACAGCACACCTGTTGCTGCATCTATCTTCTGTAGAGCCTACCTTGTCTTATTCTCCAGAATACCTGTGTGTGATAATGTCTATGTGAGTGTCAAAGCAGCCCACCAACACAACCACAGGCAGAGAACCTGCCAATCCTGTGTGGTCTCAATAATCTGCCCCTGGCCCTCTCTCATGCTCTTCTCCAAGCAGTATAAAGAAAAGCACAAGGCAAGAGAGTGAGGGAGGACTAAGATTGCATTAATGAATGCACAAGCAACAATAGGATCTGGGAGGAGAAGAATTAGGATAAACAGTTGGAAAACAGAAAATTGGACTAATCAAGCATAAGACTGTATGCCTGAGGAAAACAAAGCTACACAAGGTTTGCAGCAAAGAATGAGATTGGAGTCTGGTGTGTGGGCGATTGCATCCAAGACCTGGTGAAGAGACAAAAGTATAGATTGGTCTGACAAGAAAAATAGCATGAATCAAGGAAGCAGTGGAGGAAATGGCATCTGGTTTCTGAAAAAATGACCACTGAGATTAGACAGCTTTCTGAAGCACATAATAAAACTGCAACATGATATAGCAGGCTGGAAGTAGGATCATTTGGAAAACTTAGATAGAATGGAAGAGGTCAAGTATTGTGGGAACCAAGTGTAAAACCAGTCCATGCAAAGGATATGGCAGAAAAAATAAAACAGAAGAGGTTTTGTTGCTGTTTTTGTTTTAGCACTGTCAAAAGACCCAAGAAGACATCAAGACAGGTGGTGGATTCACTGTTCCTGAAGGTTTTTAAGATGAGACTGGATATGACACTTAGTGCTGTGGTCTAGTAACCAAGGTAGTGTTGGATTAAGGCTTGGACTTGATGATCTTGGAAGTCTTTTCCAACTTGGTTGATTCTATGATTCTATGATAAACCAGCCATGTTGGGACTAAGGCCAAGTTAAGAGAAAAATAGGACAGGACAAGAGATCAGGATAGTGAAATGGAAATAGATGGTTGTAGAGGACCAAAAGACAATGGAGTGAACAGCAACTCTTGCTAGAGTCCAGGACGGACCCTTGATTTTAATTCCAAATTTCTTCTATCATCAAATTTCTTCCTCTGTCTGCTAGTAGAAGCACTTTATGAGGGTAACCTTTACATTTATTTTTTGTGCATAGAACATAAAACCCTGCAATTTCTATGTTCAAGTTAGTCTTTTAGATTAAGGCCCCAATCCATGCTCAGGACATATGGTGAAGAATTGTGATGACCAGAGAAGGAGTGTCTCTACTTTCAAGTTGCAGCTGAAAGTCACACATACACACTCAAAACATGTACATAGATACACTTATACACAAGAAAGAAAACAACATCAAACTTCTAGTATTCAAAAGTTACAAATCCAAGATAAAATTGTTAGAGTAGTATTAATTCAGCTTCCTTATATATAAGGAATATGATATAATCTTTAGAGATTTCCACAAGAATCCTCACGCATGTAGTGCATAAGACACAAATTCAAATAGCAAATCAGGTATTATTATTAAGAGGTTACTTGTTACTAAAATGAGACATCAAAAAGAAAATTGAGGATTTCCTTATTCAGATCTTTGAATGTGGTTCTGAGGAATTTCATTTCTTCCCTCCTTTTCATCTATGTGGTGCTAAGCAAGTCATGCAAACCAGACTTTTCTGAGGTCATCACTAATTGCGTGTCCTCATGTCCTGCGAGTCCAGCACGTGACATAAGGATCTATGAGAAATTCTCTACACTCAGAATTGCAACTAAACTTACTGGAACTTGAACATGAAAAACAAAAAGTTGTATAACATCAGAGTCTCTGGAAAATTAACTTAATATCGCAAGCTGGCAGCTTGAAGTGTCATGGATTCTCTGACATTTGAACATCTAACTCTTCTTCTCTACCCTACTCTTGCATTTGCAAATTGATGTTTACAATGCCCTTGATTAATAGGGGTATTGAAGGAACAAATTCAGGAATGTTTGTGAAACGATAAAGTACTAATCACTAGTATTGAATACCATAAGAAGTATTCACCTTAAAATTAATATTCTGCCTACATGTAAGGTAGGGATTCTTGGAAGTAGACTAAATCTTTTGTGCTGATAACTACACTTGATTAACTTAAACCAAAATTTTGGAAATTTTCTCAAATGAGTAGCCATTTGCCATCATTTGCATTAAGCAATAATGTGCCCTTAAAAACAAGGGCACATAGTCATTATGAATGTCTTAGTGTAAATATACAAAAAGGCTGAGTTAGAGTTGCATAGGTAATCTTGAAGATGTTTTTTCTAAATTCTAAACAAAAGATGTTTCAGTCTTAATAAAGTTCTAACATCATTTTAGGCATAGAAGAAGTATTTATAAGCTACAAAGGTGTGTGTCTTGTATAGCCATAATACTTGTTTTTTTCACTAGTGTTTTTGTCACGCTTCCTCACTGCTTGTTTTTTAATCATTTTGCCAGTGAATTAGGGGAATTCAGTAATGATTTAGCTGAGCTTTGAAAATGAACCAAATTCCCTCTTAATCTAAAATAGAGTATCTGAACCGGCAGGTCTGAGTACATGTGAAATGAGGTAAAGCAAGCTTATGAATCCACAACTGAAATACAGTTGTCTAACATATTCAGTGTGTGGGACTGAGTGCAGTACACTTCTGAATTGTTTGTTTTTCCAGTCTCTAGTCTTTAAAGAGGGTACATTATATGTGGAAGTAACCACAGAGGCAGGTATGCTGCCAAGAAAACATATTACTACAGTTGAGAAATGTAGCCTAATTGTTTTCCCTCTGGTCAAGTTACCCAGAAATACTTGCTTTTCTTCAGCTCTGCAGCAACAGTTAGTTAGATTAAATGACCTTCCTTCAAGAGAATTAGAGCCATTTTCTGAGGTTCCATTACTGAAAAAGGCTTCTTTCTTTCACAAATTATGTATCCTCCCTGAGCATGGTATTCTTACAAATGGAGATTTCTATCAAGAACAATCATTTTATAGTGAAAAATGTTCTTGCTTCACGGATGTATTACATACCATACTGTGTGGGATAGCTGTAGGACACGAAATGATTTGCAAGCTAGTAAGGCAATAAAAGTACAATGGGTAAAAAGGAAAATTAGCTACAATGTGTAGGACTAGTATCTTCTTCAGCCTTACTCAAATGTATGAGAAAAGGAATGAATGGACAAAGACTGGACAGTGTTCCTGGACAAAGTAATCAACTTCCTTCATTATCAGGAGACAATGAATCTAAAGCCATGAAAGGTTGAGAATTAGAGGAACTGCTCCATATTCCCCCTTCACAGCAGCACCTTGCGTGTTTTCTGTGCTCCCTCAGGGCTTGGTGTTGGAATTTCACCCAGTATAGGACTATGCTTCCATGGCAAAATCCAGAGCCTTAGAGAGTGTGAAGACATTCTAGCACTCTCAGAGCTAGGTGAACCAAATTAGCTTATCAGACTCTGGTGGAAAGCTGGAGACTGCTTCTTTACTTATCTCTAAATAACCTAGTATTAAGCTAAATTTGATAGAGAGGAAAATTCTGTCATCTGAGAAAAATTTTATAAAGCCTATGAATCAACTACAATTTTCTATAATTGGTCTAATGAGCTGTTCTTCAGTCAGTAGTGTAATTTAGAAGGCCCTGCTTTGCTGACTCTATATATGGAAAACTGTCTATTGATTAGCTCTGCTAAACTAATTGAAACAGCTAACAAAATAGATTGAAGTTAAAGAATTCTGTGAGATAGAGATAATAGAAATAATTTAAATATTTTAAATTGATTTAAAGGGAGTGCAATTAAATATTTCTGGTAATTAGTAATTTCTTTCTTCTACTAGGATAAATACATTGTGCCTCAACATCATTACTCACACAACAGAGTACAAAGCAAAATTGGCTAACAGTCTACTGTTGGCTTTTTTTTTTAAGAGGTGAAATGAAGCATAACTTAAAAAGAATTTGAGGTTACAAGGAGATTCTTTGAGGGAAGTATGCAACTTGTCCTGTGAGCTGCACAGGAAAATCTTCCTGTGTCAGAGTCACAAGAGGTATATCCACATGCAACCAAGAGAAATGGGACCTCCAAAAATAATTCATAGGAAAGAGAGAACACCAGCTCTGTTGTGGCCCTTGTTGCTCTATTTCCAAGTGTTACAGAGCTATCTCTCCTGCTTCTTTCAGACCTCCCCCAGCCACCTGCACCCATTTCTGCTGCGTTGTGTGGTGTAGGCACTTTGGTTGTCTTTGAGTTACGTAGAGACGTGGGAGATACTGTTGGTATCTAAAGGATATGAATGAGGTGCCAGAAGAGAACTACAATACAATGAAGTCATACTGCACTTGCCTTATAAAATGTGAACTTCATGGCTTATTTTCCAGCCTTTGTAACTCCTTTTTTTTTTTTTCAGTAGTTTTCCTGATGAAAATTCCTGAACCAACTAAAATAGTAATGTGTTTTCCAGGAAGAAAAGAATTATTTATGACAGGTCCTTTTCTGAGTGTTGAGGCGCATACAATTTTTTCAGCAGGTTTTGTAATTTGGCTATGACCATTTTCAATATACTGTATAAAAATAACTTGGAAGTATCTTGATTTTCTTAATTGTATATGTGTAGGCTAGATCAGCCAAAACAGAGTTTCTAGAACCACTAAAATCCAGAGGGTTTGCCATTACATTCAATGTAAAAACAAACAAAAGCCTGGATTCACTAGGAGTATTGGACAACACGCAGTTCTTTGCTATTGACAAACAGCATCTGCTGTAAGATCTTGAACACGATTTTGCTATGACCTTTCCACCACTATGAAAGTTGTATTTTATTTGAAATGTAGCCATAAATAATTTTACCGGTAGATTGATTTCAGCCTTTTAGTCTTCTCTGTTTGGAACACAAGGACTTAGGGGTGGTAGTAGCTTCTGTTAGTAATCAGTTTGTTCCTGCTGGTAAATTTATTTGCTTTAATTAGGCTTTCCAAAAATTTTAAAATCTCCATGGTGTGGTTCTTGAAGTACTAGGTCAGCTGAGGCCCTTTAATTGGAAAAGAATTAATAATGGAGTACTGTTGAGGAGAAGAATCCAGCATGGAATTTGTCTTTTTAGTTGGTCTGACATAGTCTTAATTTGTTCCTCCGTGCTTCATACCAAAGAAAAATGCTAGACAAATGTTTTGAAGGTTGAAGTTCGGAATTACAAACTTCAGAATTACATTAACTCTCTGAAATGTAAGAGCAATCCTGGAGTGTAAGTCATTCGTGTAAAATTAGCTCTGAATTTTAACCCTGACTAGAAGGCTGTCATGTTTTCCTTGGCAATCTGTTTATTTAATCATTTAAGGTTTTAAAACAAAACACAATGCAATATGAGCCTCAAAACACATGAAGTCACCAGTGAGTGACACAGGAATAGTTGAATGTTGAAAAAAAAAAAAGAGAATTGTTATAAGTTCTGATAGTTACCATGTTTCCATTAGCAGATTGCATTGGGCAGGATTCTCCATCAACATTCTTTTCATTACTTCTGTTGAAGAAATGCTTCACATTTACCCTTATCCTAAATTCAAAATCATTTTCCTCCTCTGTGCATATGGGGCCTAGATTCTCTGTTGTCTTGCACAGTGTTATTGTTTATATAATTTTATATAATTTCAAGGTATATGTGAGAAGTGGAATACTTGTACCTCTAACATACATATAAAAAGGAGTAAATTAAGTGCATACATATGAATGTATGCATGAATATTGCTTATTCTTTCAGTAATCCAAAGATCATAGTATCACTGTATAAAATCAGATTTTTTTGCACCATTACATAGAATTCTTTTGATTTACTTTTTTTTATGTAGGAAATCTATTAAATCCACTATTAATTATTTAATTAGAAATTAAATTGCTTCATATACAATGAAAATGGTTTCACTTTGTGGCATCTATTCCAATTCTTTTAATAACTTATTTAGTAACTACTTTTGCATGAAAAAGAACATAACTGTCCCAATCTACAGAGTCTCTGCATACCCTACAAGTCAAGCCAACCAGATGTTGAGCTATAACAGGGTTTACTGTGTTTAAAGACATGGATATGTGTACATGTTTATTGTAGCGATGTACTTGAAAGTAAATAAAATGTACAAAACATTAGAAAACAGTCCAAATATCCAGTTTTCTCTATAAATAAACAAAGCAAACAATCAAAAAACCCAGCAACCAGCTTCCTGAAAACATAAATATTAAAAAAAAATAAAAAAGAAACTGGTTGAACATGTTAAGAGGGACTGCTCTAAGTGTAACTTTCCTTCAAGGGTTCAGGTGTTAATAAAACATTGAAATAATTTGTGTTTCACAGTCCTTTACCAATGACTGATGACTTAAATCTTTCACATATGTTTTAATTATGGCAGCATAATACATCTCTTTGCACCAAGTAGTGCAAGTCCATACTGGCATTACTTCAAGCTATGTTCTGTTAGTGGTAATTCCCCTGTATTGTATACTATAGCTATTTAAACAGAGTTATTTAAAGATTTCGCAAGAATTTTTCAGCTTTGTTTCTCCTTTGTTTGAAACAGAATCCACTCTAGGCCACTCTATAACCTGACATTTGGGTAATAACCCTTTTGTATTTCCTACAGCGAAATGTAATATTATGTTCTTTATTTAGTTGCTGTAAACATCACAAGAGGTTAATTTCACCATTAACTTCTCTTGGAAATTTCCTTTTGAATGTGATCCAGTTGTTCCATGTCCTTTTTTTTTGGTTTTTTGTTCTCCTTGTGCATAAAACATCTTATTTCTGTCTTTCCTTTTAATCCTCACTGTAGAGAGGTGCTTTCCCATCATTACATAGGAGACAATGTGTCCACAGCAATAGCAGGGAGACAGGCTTTCTGTCCCACAAGGAATGACCTGAAGGCATGAAATGCTAATTCAGAGATCATGAAAATGCAGATCAATGAGAAAGAGCATAAGACCAGTCTTGCCCTGTAACTGTGATGGTTGCGACCAGAGAGAGGACTGCTGATCGAAGGGTCTGTCATTTGGGGAAGGTTCACACCAAAGATTCTGAGCTGAGCACAGGAGAGTGCTTTGGGTGATAGATGGAGCAGGTGGAGTAGATGGAGCAGATGAATAGGAATAACAATGGTAGAAGTGTCTGGTATTTCTATGTTGTAGATTTAGTCCTTCACCTTTGACTTAATGAGAAGGTGTGGCTGCTTTCTGCGTTTGCAAACCTTTATCTGTGATATCTGTTCTTCATGGCTCTTCCTATTGGGTCTGAGCCAGCACAGAAACCTCTATAAAGGACACACACTATTACTCTGGGATGACCTTTGTTTAATGATGTGAATAGTTGAGGAAAGTAATAGAGAAGAAGATCAGTTTCTTTCAAACTTCCTCCCTGGAGGAGCTGGAACTCAGCTTTCCACATTCCACTAGCCTGTATTAAGCTGTGTAACTTGACAGTAGGAGTGCTTAGAAATCCTTCTACAGTCTGTCAAAGAACCAGACCAGAAGGGTGTTGCTACTGCAATGATGTTTTTTGAATAACTGAAATGTGTAACAGTTGTGGAGTTCAATTTTCAGAAACTCCTTCTAGCAGTAAAAAAGTGAAGTAGAAAGTTCTTCAAATTGCATATGTAAAAGAACTTCCTAATTTTATTCTTAGATTATTAATTCTTAACCTTAAAACAAATCAATCAATTCCCATTAATCCCTATAAATACTTTCCTTTTTAAATTGTTACTTAAATTTTGAAGTTCTTCAGTTCACAAAGGAATAAGAATTAGCTCTGCTGACATAACAAATTATTCATATTGATCCTGCCAAAGGTGCTAAATTGTTAATAATCAGCCCCTCCCTACACAGCCAGCTTTAAACTCACAAAAAGCCTTCATGAGATCTCTGATGTAACCATCTGGGCAATTTATAAAACCTTTTTATTCTTCCCTAAATCTGTTTCATGATTTAATCTTCTTCACTGATTTATGTTGCTTGGGTATACATGGAGGAACATATAAAAATAGATTTTGCGAGTTTTGTTTTCATGTTTTGGGAGGNGATACTGTTGGTATCTAAAGGATATGAATGAGGTGCCAGAAGAGAACTACAATACAATGAAGTCATACTGCACTTGCCTTATAAAATGTGCACTTCATGGCTTATTTTCCAGTCTTTGTAACTCCTTTTTTTTTTTTTTTTCAGTAGTTTTCCTGATGAAAATTCCTGAACCAACTAAAATAGTAATGTGTTTTCCAGGAAGAAAAGAATTATTTATGACAGGTCCTTTTCTGAGTGTTGAGGCGCATACAATTTTTTCAGCAGGTTTTGTAATTTGGCTATGACCATTTTCAATATACTGTATAAAAATAACTTGGAAGTACCTTGATTTTCTTAATTGTATATGTGTAGGCTAGATCAGCCAAAACAGAGTTTCTAGAACCACTAAAATCCAGAGGGTCTGCCATTACATTCAATGTAAAAACAAACAAAAGCCTGGATTCACTAGGAATATGGGACAACACGCAGTTCTTTGCTATTGACAAACAGCATTTGCTGTAAGATCTTGAACACGATTTTGCTATGACCTTTCCACCACTATGAAAGTTGTATTTTATTGAAATGTAGCCATAAATAATTTTACCGGTAGATTGATTTCAGCCTTTTAGTCTTCTCTGTTTGGAACACAAGGACTTAGGGGTGGTAGTAGCTTCTGTTAGTAATCAGTTTGTTCCTGCTGGTAAATTTACTTGCTTTAATTAGGCTTTCCAAAAATTTTAAAACCTCCATGGTGTGGTTCTTGAAGTACTAGGTCAGCTGAGGCCCTTTAATTGGAAAAGAATTAATAATGGAGTACTGTTGAGGAGAAGAATCCAGCATGGAGTTTGTCTTTTTAGTTGGTCTGACTTAGTCTTAATTTGTTCCTCAGTGCTTCATACCAAAGAAAAGTGCTAGACAAATGTTTTGAAGGTTGAAGTTCAGAATTACAAACTTCAGAATTACATTAACTCTCTGAAATGTAAGAGCAATCCTGGAGTGTAAGTCATTCATGTAAAATTAGCTCTGAATTTTAACCCTGACTAGAAGGCTGTCATGTTTTCCTTGGCAATCTGTTTATTTAATCATTTAAGGTTTTAAAACAAAACACAATGCAATATGAGCCTCAAAACACATGAAGTCACCAGTGAGTGACACAGGAATAGTTGAATGTTGAAAAAAAAAAAGAGAATTGTTATAAGTTCTGATAGTTACCATGTTTCCATTAGCAGATTTCATTGGGCAGGATTCTCCATCAACATTCTTTTCATTACTTCTGTTGAAGAAATGCTTCACATTTACCCTTATCCTAAATTCAAAATCATTTTCCTCCTCTGTGCATATGGGGCCTAGATTCTCTGTTGTCTTGCACAGTATTATTGTTTATATAATTTTATATAATTTCAAGGTATATGTGAGAAGTGGAATACTTGTACCTCTAACATACATATAAAAAGGAGTAAATTAAGTGCATACATATGAATATATGCATGAATATTGCTTATTCTTTCAATAATCCAAAGATCATAGTATCATTGTATAAAATCAGATTTTTTTTGCACCATTACATAGAATTCTTTTGATTTACTTTTACTTTTTTTTATGTAGGAAATCTATTAAATCCACTATTAATTATTTAATTAGAAATTAAATTGCTTCATATACAGTGAAAATGGTTTCACTTTGCGGCATCTATTCCAATTCTTTTAATAACTTATTTAGTTACTACTTTTGCATGAAAAAGAACATAACTGTCCCAATCTACAGAGTCTCTGCATACCCTACAAGTCAAGCCAACCAGATGTTGAGCTATAACAGGGTTTACTGTGTTTAAAGACATGGATATGTGTACATGTTTGTTGTAGCGATGTACTTGAAAGTAAATAAAATGTACAAAACATTAGAAAACAGTCCAAATATCCAGTTTTCTCTATAAATAAACAAAGCAAACAATCAAAAAACCCAGCAACCAGCTTCCTGAAAACATAAATATTAAAAAAAAAATAAAAAAGAAACTGGTTGAACATGTTAAGAGGGACTGCTCTAAGTGTAACTTTCCTCCCAGGGTTCAGGTGTTAATAAAACATTGAAATAATTTGTGTTTCACAGTCCTTTACCAGTGACTGATGACTTAAATCTTTCACATATGTTTTAATTATGGCAGCATAATACATCTCTTTGCACCAAGTAGTGCAAGTCCATACTGGCATTACTTCAAGCTATGTTCTGTTAGTGGTAATTCCCCTGTATTGTATACTATAGCTATTTAAACAGAGTTATTTAAAGATTTTGCAAGAATTTTTCAGCTTTGTTTCTCCTTTGTTTGAAACAGAATCCACTCTAGGCCACTCTATAACCTGACATTTGGGTAATAACCCTTTTGTATTTCCTACAGCGAAATGTAATATTATGTTCTTTATTTAGTTGCTGTAAACATCACAAGAGGTTAATTTCACCATTAACTTCTCTTGGAAATTTCCTTTTGAATGTGATCCGGTTGTTCCATGTCCTTTTTTTTGGTTTTTTGTTCTCCTTGTGCATAAAACATCCTATTTCTGTCTTTCCTTTTAATCCTCACTGTAGAGAGGTGCTTTCCCATCATTACATAGGAGACAATGTGTCCACAACAACAGCAGGGAGACAGGCTTTCTGTCCCACAAGGAATGACCTGAAGGCATGAAATGCTAATTCAGAGATCATGAAAATGCAGATCAATGAGAAAGAGCATAAGACCAGTCTTGCCCTGTAACTGTGATGGTTGCGACCAGAGAGAGGACTGCTGATTGAAGGGTCTGTCATTTGGGGAAGGTTCACACCAAAGATTCTGAGCTGAGCACAGGAGAGTGCTTTGGGTGATAGATGGAGCAGGTAGAGTAGATGGAGCAGATGAATAGGAATAACACTGGTAGCAGACTGGTATTTCTATGTTGTAGATTTAGTCCTTCACCTTTGACTTAATGAGAAGGTGTGGCTGCTTTCTGCGCTTGCAAACCTTTATCTGTGATATCTGTTCTTCATGGCTCTTCCTATTGGGTCTGAGCCAGCACAGAAACCTCTATAAAGGACACACACTATTACTCTGGGATGAACTTTGTTTAATGATGTGAATAGTTGAGGAAAGTAAGGGAGAAGAAGATCAGTTTCTTTCAAACTCCCTCCCTGGAGGAGCTGGAACTCAGCTTTCCACATTCCACTAGTCTGTATTAAGCTGTGTAACTTGACAGTAGGAGTGCTTAGAAATCCTTCTACAGTCTGTCAAAGAACCAGACCAGAAGGGTGTTGCTACTGCAATGATGTTTTTTGAATAACTGAAATGTGTAACAGTTGTGGAGTTCAATTTTCAGAAACTCCTTCTAGCAGTAAAAAAGTGAAGTAGAAAGTTCTTCAAATTGCATATGTAAAAGAACTTCGTAATTTTATTCTTAGATTATTAATTCTTAACCTTAAAACAAATCAATCAATTCCCATTAATCCCTATAAATACTTTCCTTTTTAAATTGTTACTTAAATTTTGAAGTTCTTCAGTTCACAAAGGAATAAGAATTAGCTCTGCTGACATAACAAATTATTCATATTGATCCTACCAAAGGTGCTAAATTGTTAACAATCAGCCCCTCCCTACACAGCCAGCTTTAAACTCACAAAAAGCCTTCATGAGATCTCTGATGTAACCATCTGGGCAATTTATAAAACCTTTTTATTCTTCCCTAAATCTGTTTCATGATTTAATCTTCTTCACTGATTTATGTTGCTTGGGTATACATGGAGGAACATATAAAAATAGATTTTGCGAGTTTTGTT
>NW_020955590.1:99265-132043 GCF_003031625.1 Empidonax traillii
TCCCTACACAGCCAGCTTTAAACTCACAAAAAGCCTTCATGAGATCTCTGATGTAACCATCTGGGCAATTTATAAAACCTTTTTATTCTTCCCTAAATCTGTTTCATGATTTAATCTTCTTCACTGATTTATGTTGCTTGGGTATACATGGAGGAACATATAAAAATAGATTTTGCGAGTTTTGTTTTCATGTTTTGGGAGGCAACTAGCATTCTTAAATGCACTAAAGTTCCACTGAAGGGAAACAGATAAAAAAGAAGAGGCAGAGTCAATATTCTTTAATGACGTTCCAGCTGTCTTAGTTCTCAGAGCTTTGTTTGCAGACAGCCACGTCAGCACTACATGTGAAATAAATGTTATTGGCCTGAAGTGCCAATAGTGAATGACTGTATTACAATTGCTGATATGCATACTCTGCTGCCAGAGACTGCTTAGACAGAATGAATATTGTTGTTATAAATTACTCCTCTGAGTAGAGGAAAAAAAAGGTAAACACTTCTGCTCCATTCTCAGACAAGTGGCTGTGCCGAGGTTTATGTCTGTTAGATTTGCATTTTGAATGAGCAATGCTTTCTCTAAAGAGATACTAGAGCATTAGCTGGAGATGGTCCTTTGACATTGTGTGCTGTGTTTCTCCCTCATGAGTGGAGTCTCTGTGCAATCCCCCTCCTATCATCAGCACTTTACCCTTAGGGAGATCACAAGAAGGATGAAAGAGGTTATTCCTATAATGAGAGTCATATTCTATTACCTTAATTCAAAGTGAGTTGTCTTTTTCCTCTAGAAATGTCTCATTGTTTTTAAAAAGGGTACTCCAAAAGGGCAAAACTTTGATATCTTTGTACTGAGCAACAATATATATAGTCAATGAACACAAGATGAAAGGACCACTGTAAAGCATGTTGGTAGTTTCATTATCATATGGTATAAAACCATTAAAGACTAGAATAGCGCTAGTGACTCCAACACCTATCCATGTAATAACATGCTGTTAGGAGGTAAAAACCCATCTGAACAAGTTCTGGACCTTAACCTATAACTTATGCACACTGTGTATTCACAAGCATTTCATGAGATCTAACTTATGCATCTGAAGTAAAATTTTGCAACTTTCTATTTCA
The DNA here is from genome assembly GCF_003031625.1 of Empidonax traillii. Taxonomy (NCBI): domain Eukaryota; kingdom Metazoa; phylum Chordata; class Aves; order Passeriformes; family Tyrannidae; genus Empidonax; species Empidonax traillii. The sequence goes on from NW_020955590.1 coordinate 100,387, forward strand.
TGCTTTTGTAAGCCATGTTTCCTATTATATGTCCAGAAACCTCTTGACACTTGCACTTTACCTATTTATGAAACTGTATGCATATGGAAGAATATGCAGGCAATTATTCATATTCAGTGTGTTACCAGCTAGAGCAAGGTGGGCATACATTATGGGTCACAGTCAGATTTTAGCTACCTAATAGAAGAGAATACAATATTTCAGTTGGAAGGGACCTAAAATGACTGTCTGGCCCAACTGCTATTACCTTTGTTTTCACTAGGAATTCAGCAGGGCATTTACAAACATTTACTTTTTTTTGTGATGCATTTGGTCTCTCTCCCAAAATGGTTTTATCTGCTAAAAAATGCATACAGTTCTATCAGGGCATAGTCCCTGACTAGCCCTGCTGAGCTTACATACTTTCCTCCCATATTTCAACCTTGAAACAAAGGATTGGTCTTGACTGATTTACCACTCTTTTTTTCAGGGGCTTCCATGTCATATAGAACCATGAAAATATAAGTTTTCTAACTATCATTGTGGCAAATCCTGTACTTTTTCAGACCATGATGAAGTTAAAGTGATATCATAGCAAACAGGAAAACCTGATATTCAAATTTTCAGCCTGATACCCGTTCATACAGTTGTAATGGAAAAGTCACCAGAATCAAACAGAATTAATCAGTTGTGAATAGGTAGATTACCCTGAATATCACATTGGTGTAAAGGAAGACAATTTCTGATAACCACCAATTTATTTCTAAGGGAAGTTTTAAACTAGGAGATATATCTTCAATATCTATAAATAATGATTCTTCCACTGAAATTAGGACAGACTCTTGTTGTTTATTAATAATGGTATAATGGTTATACTTTTTTTTTTTTTTTTGCTACTGTAAATATAGAAAACCAGAAAAAAAAATCTCTTGAGATTACCCCTAGAGCTCCCCAAAATTCTGATGCTTCACTCTGGACTTCGGCTTTGTTTATTTTTTTCTTCTGCTATTTACAGATACAAACTTATGTAAAGGTTTTAAAATGCCATAAAATTGATAGCTTCTGAACTCAGATGTGGAAAAGTCAACACAGTTTGGGTTTAGCTCAAATGGAAAAGATCTTTGAAGTTTATATGTGCTTAGATTTTGTTCCTAACTTTTGGCCGAGACCTAGACTACAATGATAAAAATAGCTTGGCAACATCATGTAAACCTAAATTAAGCAAATCTTGTGCCTTTGCTGTTTAGTACTTTTGGACCGTTGCCACTCTGTATGGTTAAACTGGTAACAGTAAACTTGCCAATAGGATGTTTTAAACAGTACAACAAGTAACTACATAATTTAAAAAGTATATCTGCTTTTGGAGTCATATAACCTATACCTATTTTTGTGGCTGCCGAAGTACAAATCTCAAGGCTTAGTTTTTCTTTCTAAAGTGACATCTGGGAACTTGAGGGAAGAACCAGAGTTGTGAAACAACAAATTATATCCAACCTCACGTGGTTAATATAAAACCACAATATGTACTCTTTTTATCTAATTCTGGCAAAAAACTGGTAAATAATTCTTCTTTCTAATTAAAAACATCCCATTAAACAGCCTTAGGTCCACAAGAAGGAAGCAAAGAAGAACTACTGGTCATATGGTTACTCTACTGACAACTTGTTTAAATTACACTGATTATAGTTCTATTGTGAAAATGTCTATAATGCTCAATCCAAATCATAACCCATTCTGCTAGAATCTGCAGATAAAAACATTGTGAATGAGTTCCAAGCCCCGCAAGCTTATAATTCTTCCAAATCCATATTTTTTATAAATTTAGTTGCTTGCTTTTGTATACGAGGAGCATAAAAAAGCCTGCTTGTCACCAACGGGCAGGTAATTTTGTTACATTGGTGCAAATTAGCTATATGATTACTTTGAAGTAATATAGGTCTTTACAATGTATGCAGCAGAACTTAATTTACCTCCACATCATGTTCCTGTAGATGCCCCATACACCATACGTTATGGGCTCTGAAGAATCTTCAGCACAATAAAATAATTACAGTTGCAAATTTGCAGAAAAATTGAATGAGTTACTACATTTCATTTCCAAGCTGACCTGTGGCAAAAAAGTAATACAGGACACACTTTAGAAAAGGACAATTCAATTACAACTACACAAAAGTGCCAAAGGGAGATCGTCAGGGTAAGTCTATGCCTTGACCTACTTTTCTCTTTATACTTCCAGGAAGAATTCTTTGTCCCTGTTAAAAAATAAATTGAGAGCTTGGGAAAGGAATTAGGATGAGAGCAATAGAAACTGCCCTCCTAGGTGAGTTACAGGCTTAGCCAGAGAAGCCAGACAGTATGTTCCCTGCAGACCAGTTAAGGTGTGACAGAGAGAGGAGATATTTGGGAGTGAGAGGTGGAGCTCCATCTTCATTTAATTTCTGTCCTTGGTCTTTTCACTGAGATATCTGAAACAAGGAACAAAATTAATGCTAGATTTTTTCATATTGACAACTACCAAACTGCAATTGGACCGAACATCTGTATTGCTGTTCTGCACCCCACATACCAACAAAATAATAAAACTTTTGCACATTAATGCCTTCTGTTAGCTATCCTTTTTAACCATCTAATTTTTTAATTTTTTTTTTTCTTAGGGAAAAAGAACGAGAGGTTCAATTGCTGAAAATCAGCTCATTTTTCTAGTGGGGTATAACTCTCTCATCTAGTTCTGATTCCAGGTCATGCAAAAGAATAAATATAAAATAAGGATTAAAATCCACTGATAGAGAGCCCATTCTTATCCCTCATTTATAGGTCTTATTCACTTTCAGAGCATAGATGTCTATAGACATTGTATAATCTGCCAGTAAAATACAGATATTGTATAATCTTGCAACATAGGGGCAAGAGAGGTGTCCTGGGCAGGGTGCTGGGCTCAAAGCATGTGTTGCTTTGAGTGGTGTCTCTCTGCCCATTGTTAAATTCACAGCACTTGCTAATACTCACCCTTGTTTATGGACTCTGTCTGTACAGCATGTAACAACAACAGTTCACAGCGAAATGCTATGAATGCATAGGCATGTTGAAGTTAATGAAAAAAATGCTAATGCTTCTGCAGTGTAAAGAAACAGTAATTTCCCAGTTTAGTGCACAGATCACTTTATGAGGCATATATTTTCTCCTCCTCCACATCCTGACCTGTTGTATCTGTCATGTTCCTCCTTTTTACTCTCAGGCATAAGCAATTATCGTACAAATAGCCTCATCTTCATTCACAAAAAGTAGAAAAAGAAAACAACCAAAATGAATGAAGGTGTGTCTCATTCACGTATCAACTCTTTTCTCCTGAAACGCCGGCTCCCTGATGCTAAATGCTGTAGCAAGGTGCATTTAGCAGGTGGAATTCAGGTGTTAAGTAACAATTATTTCCTGTCCTTTAAGAACAAGAGAAAGGCCATTATTTTGTCACGACAAAGGACAAAAGAAGATATTGGAGCATGACTACAAGAATAGTTGCTTATAACACCTTTTATTCTACGAGTTACTAAGTTATTTTTTATTATTTATTAATCCTTATTTAGTTATTTATTAATCCTTGGTATTTTTCTTCTGTGAGGAGTAAAATACTGACAATCATTAACGCTAGTGTTTTTACTTAGTTGATATATTTGTGAAATTACATTCAAAGGTTGGGGGAATGATATATATTTCAAAGCGTAATCATGAAGGAAAAAGACAAGAGGAGCTATTTCTTTTTGTTGCTGCTCTAGCAAGGAGGATGGCTCACAGTTATTACCAACGTGAATTATAATAAAGACATTTTAAAACCTGTAGAAAGTATCTCCACTGCATGCTGTAACAGGCATGGCAAACCTGCCCAATTTTGGCTTGGTATTGCTGTGGGAGAGGTGTTAATGACCTATTGGAAATGAAGCTGATTACAGCTCTCATTAAACAAATGGGTGGAGTAAGCATTAAAATACCCTGAGTAGTAAAAACACCTGCAGGAGCCAAAACCCACTGCCACTTGACAAGACTATGTTGTCTAATGAAAAGCATGAAACTGAAAAATAGGTGTTCCCCTTGTGTAAGTGATGGTGTAGGCAGCCACAGGGAGTCCTTGAAGAGGAGCAAACGTGGGAGAGCTGTCTCTTAAAACAAGACAGAGAAGTCCAAAGTTGTCCAAATGCAAAGCAGTGCCACTACTAATCATATACACTGAGAGATATATGTTCCCTCAGAAATTCATCAGGAAAAAAAAAAACAGCAGTAATTTTCTTATCCATGGCAAAGGAAATAATTTTTACAAATCTTGGATTTCAGTTTGAGTCAATGAAAAAGCGAACAGTATCTGTAGTGTGGCTTCTTGACTTCTGTTTTTTTAGGAGTTTTTTGCTTCGTTTGCTTCTACTTCTGCAAGATGCTTAAGATATATATTATTTGTTTATCCTCCTGTATGTAGTCTTCAAAAATATTTCAGTTACTTTATATAGAAAATGGAGACAACAGGAAATTTGTTGGAATTTTGGAAAGAATCAGAATAACTATTGATGAAAACTGCTTTATGAGTAAAAGGTATTAATTATCACCAGTCCACCTGCCCACTTTCATAATGAGCACTCTCTGATACTAAAAAAAATCAAACACCTTCCTGAATTAATCAAACAAGGTAAGAAATAATTAAACAGCACTAACAAAATCCTTAAGGCTAGTTACAGTAGATAATAAGAATCATAAAGCATAATAAAAAAAGCATTTATTTTTAGCTTTATTGCAGGAATGGGAATCAAAAAAGTCTTAGTGAAAATGTAGTAACAAAAATTAATGGAATTCTATGTTTCATATGTGTTTTCAGCTTTGGCAGATGAAGTTGATAACGTTTTGGAACACAGCAGCATCTTCTGATGGAATTTATGCAACTGCACTCTCCATGGGGCTTCTGAACACTGTTTTATTGTCCAGGCTATACTAGTATGTGTTTACTAGAAATAGTTCGTTAGTAAGTGGATGTACACACTCAGTAATAGTGCCATGTGTTTGTATGTAGCTTATAACACAAAAAATGTATTTAAAATGACATCTAGTTCTTTTATAATGTTAAATCTTTAATGCAATGTGGTATCAGAAATTAATTACTTCTAACAATAGTTCTGCGAGGTATATAGGAGCCTTTACCAGTATTCTTGTTTACAGAGGAGTGAAAGCGGGAGAAAGTGGCTTGCTAAAGTAAGTGTGAATTGGTAGCACAGCCAGCACGATGGTCTCTCTGTGTGTTTCCAGTTAACTCATCAGTGCTACTCCTGCAAGTTTAATTCTGTAGTGGTGTGTGGTGTGCCTTGTGACACTTTGACAACAAGGGCTGACTGAATGACATCTGGCCCACAGCTGGTGATTTGTTTTGTCTGTGCACTTCACACACTGAAAGGGAAAGCCAAGACAGAAGTGATCCACAGAAGCAGGTAGGAAGTCTCTGCCCTCCTTGCAGCAGGTTTAACCACTGCTGTATAGATCCTGTAATGTGGTTACAGAACCCGCTTAGATTTTGATGCTGACTCCATCCTAATGACTAAGCTTGCCTTTATAGAGACTATGCTCAGGCTTGTCACCCTTTAGCCAGAACCCCAGAAAAAATGCAGGCAGGATTCTTCCTCAGTGCCTCCAGAAAAAATTTTAGAAGATAAATAGCTTAAACTTTTCAAGAGGTCATGTTTTGTCGCAGCATTTGTAGAGACCAGCCTATGTCCTCTGCACCATTTTCCCTGCGTCAGGATTCCAAAAGGAGAAGTTTGCATCACTGTTACAAGTAATATGTTGAGCATCCTCCCAGGGACTAGTTTTCCAATCCACAAATAAAACTCTACTTCTGCAATTGTAACTAAAACAGTAGCTCCCGGTGATTTTGTGAGGACTGGCAGCAATGAAACATGGTTTCCTACAGAACTCTGACTTGTTAACTACCAACCGTGACAGGTGGGACAACATATCAATAAGAACATTTATGAAGATTTTGTTGTATATAATACTAGTCTTGCACCTCAGCCTTTCCCTCAAGCATGTCTATTTATGGGAAGTTCTGATATGTTTGGTCTCCTCTACCCATTTATCTTCATAGTTGGAAGAAATCAGTTGCTCTTTAAACCTTTACCCTCCAAACCGTATCACTAGCTTTATCTTCCTCATAGATGGGGGGAGACATACACTGAACATGATTACATAGAATATGTAAGACTATTTCTTTATGTGAATAGGTAAAAATACTAGCAAAAACCTTATTGTTTTCTCTAGTCTGAGTAGAGAAGGGTAAATTAACTTTTGTTCTGTTGCTGTGAGAAAGGAAAAGTAAGGTGGAAGAGTCACATTGATGAGAAGGGCTGTGTACTTCCCCTTGGAGAAGTGCCACTGAATGGTCAATGCATACTTTTATGCAGGTAGAAAGTTCAGTTAACGCACAGCCAGATTTGATTATCCAGTTTAAAGCAAACTTATGCAAAAGCAGTGAATCAAATCCAGCCAGTCAAAATAAATTAGAGTACTTGTTGTCTATTGATAACAAACAATTGCATACTTGAATGAGTTTTTTTCCTGTGATAATCTCTTGTGGGAACTTCTTTCACTGAGTGCACGTCAGACCTCTGAGAATTCTACTAAAATGCAGTGACCTGCTATGCAAACACCAGACTTTGAAGAGATCCTTTGTTTACCTTTCGCTGTTTTATGTGGTCCTTTAAGACGTATTAGACTTTTGCGTAGATAGGAAGCATTCAGAAATCTTTTCCTGTTTCTCAATATATTGACTCAGTAATGTACCTGCAGAGATACTTGGGAGAGTGTAAATATGCAGACTGACACACCTGGGAGATGTATTTGTCAGAGCATATTCTGTTTAAAAGCGTAATGGATTTACAAACAACCAGTAATGCTGTGGTTCTGCCTTTCTAATAATGAACCAAATGTCACCTCTTTTGGGCATTATTTAGACATTAAAAAACACTTGTCCGTATTGTACTATATGATTTTCTAAAATTTACATAGGACAAAATTAAAGGCATGAATGCATACATGCTAAAAGATTGTCTGTTATACTGTGGTTAGCACATTTTCTAATACTTTGTGCTTTTTACACACTGCTGTGGACTGAGAATCCAGAGTGGTGTAATGCGGTTTGATGAGAGCTGTGTTTATAGCAGTGAATATCCAGCCACACCTGCATCAGCTCTGACTAACAGCTATTCAGGGTCTCTGACAGTATGAAAGACCTTCAAATAATTTGGCATAACTCTAGAAAAGAATCCAGACAAACAAGGTCAGAGAAGATTTAACTCAATTTTCTCCAGAAGGAAATACAAGTGACACTCTCTGATGCTTGGGTTATATTATCTTTTTTTTTTTTTCTCCTTAAGATCCTCTCATATTTTTTGACTTTTACCACTTGATCTTAAAAGGTCACTACTAATGTATTTATTGGAGGTTGAGGAGGAGAATTTTTATTTTATTCCTTTTCTGACTTTCCAGACTGATTAGAAAGGCTTTTTTAGGCTCTTCTTCAGATCACTGAATACTACCTGAATGATCAGATCTTTGTAGATCTATTTTAAAAGAGGATCTGCAGTAGCTTTCCTATTGTCTGTCATCCCTGACTGCACTATTCGTTATTAATCTCGTTCAATACTCAGGGTCACCTGCTCATTCCTTAGTTAAATTCAGCAGAGAAAATTCTGGCTTTTAAAAATATACTTTACTTGAAAGGCTCAAAGCTGTTTTGAGCTATTTTGCTCCATGACTTCCATCAAATTTAATGAAATTTGTAGAGCTACATTCCTCAGCTGGCTATGTAAATCTTGGTTATTGTCTGCAGAAAGATTCTTGGATGTGTTTGCAATATCAAAACTTTAGCACTATAAACTGAATTTTAATAAGGGATTATCTTTTTTGTATATCTTCACTAAGAAATAAACATGGGCAAGCACAAGCTATAAAATAATTTCTGTTTAAACCTTCTTGAAACAAAATATTTAGGTTTTTTTCTTTTAAGAAAAGTCTAAGGAAAGTCTTTTCTCTTTAGGAAAATATTTTTTTCTATTTAAAAAACCCTCAAAACATTGCACAACAATGATGGTATACTTTAAAATTTTCATAATGAAAAGAAAATGGTAAAAATTACTAAAAGGAAATATTTTTCAAAGACTCAAAATGCAGAGTTTGAAAACAAATGTTGAAATTCAGAAGTCTAACACAAAACAGAATTTCCAATCTTCGTTTGTCTCATTAAAAACTTTTAAACACTAGATGCCCAATGTCTTCAACTCTCATAAATGTGGCCTCTGAAATAAATTATTTGTAATTTCTTGACACTTTATAAGCAGGCTTTTCATATAGAATGGGATCTGTTTTCCAAATACCTAAAGGTGTAGACTCTCATATGGTAGTCGTCTTAATACTGCTGACCAGGCAGTCAGCAGGGTAAATGACACTGGAAACAGTAGGACAGTTGTCCAGTCCCCTGGGTGCTCTACTGCAAATATTTCTTTCCAGAGCCTCAGAAATTTCCTTCAGAAATCACAAGTCCAAAATACGTAGGCCAGAGCCAAGTCACCAACAGAGCACCACTGAGACCTTGCATGAACTTAAAGGGAGAGGTGTTCTAGGGCACTGAGGGATGTCCCCCTACAGCCTGCTGATAGAGCAGTCCTCTCGTGCAGGCAATAAAGGCACGGCTGGGGTCACATCACACAGCCCAGAGGGGATAGTTTCTCATAGGGCTTTGTGTCTAGCCTTTTTGTAGCAGGTCAGAAGAAGAAGTGGGATGTTATTTTTGACCCTGATACTGGCTAGAAAAGTGTCCTGGGCATAGCTGTGTCCTTCAGCAAATACAGAAGTAACATCTTTGCAAAGTATTTTTGAACTAGCAAGTAGAAGATTTTTTTAGCTCCTCAGCAGAATCCACATGAATTTAAAGGAGTTGAGAAATACTTAAGCAATTAGAAAGCATTCTATAAGTTACTTTTGAATTTGGCTCTTTTGTTTTCCCTGTAGCACATATTTAATTTTTTCTTTATGCATAATATTTTTATTACTGTCTCCTATGATTCACTTGTCTCTTCTCCGATAATTTTTTTTCCATGTAATTCAGCTAAACAGTCTCATTAGAGGAATCAACTGGTTAAGCTGGTTATATGCCCTGCTGGATACAGAACTGCTCAAATAAGGAGCAGGCAGACATCTTAGTGGGGTGTGAAGTATCCTGTGTGGTTCCTCTTCAAAATGCTACCTTGGCTTCTGTGATCAAGTTCGCTGGTTTTACTAAATTGAATAAAAAGAGGTAAAAAAACTCTAACCAAAAATATCAAATCAGAGCAGGATCTTTAAGCTATTTTATGTGACTTCCAGTGAAAAGATAAACATACTTTCCGATGGTATGTTCAGTCTGCAGCATGCCAGACTGTAGACTGTCTCCAAACAGACATTCACATCCTGGCTGATGTAAGTCCTAGTGTAACTAGTGAAAGTGAAAACCTTTCAAAACCATTACAAGTGTTTGATGGATGCATTCTACCTTCATAGCTGAATTCAGAAGCTCTGTGCACACCTGGGAGAATCACTGCAGCTGCAAAACTCTCTATTGCCATTATGACTTGATAAAAACATTGAAATTAGCCATCGGAAAAGATGTTTTTCAGCTTGTCAGCAGGGAAAGAATTACAAATAGTTAAGAACTGTAGTATAAGCACATTTTTTTCCTTCTTTTTTCTTATGCTAGAACAATTAGTGAAGTAATTAGCAGTAGAGGCATTTAAATCACCATAACTAAGCTCCAAAATTATTTATGTGAGTAAAGTTTCCTATGACTTTCATTTTAGTCTGCTTGCAGACTCAGGAAGACATCAGTGATCTGAACTAATTTTTTTTTATTTGATCTGGATTTCAGTTTTTTAAATCCAATAATTTAATTAATATTTTTATTTATCAAGATTTTTTTTAAATCCTCAGTCATGTTTCCAAATATACAAGTTATTTGCAAAAAGAGTAATAGCTGACTAAACATTTTTCTGTAGAATAGAAATAAAAAGAAATATTCATTTGAAGAGTAGAAGAAGAGATGGAAATGTATAAAAGCAGACAAATAGAGTATTTTCTATTCTAGTTTGGGGCATTAAAACAGATTGCCAGGAACATTGAACAGATTGCCTTACAAATTCAGAGGATTGTCATACAAAGTTTAACATATTTTTGTTTATCAAGAAACTGATACGCTCTGGATAGGAGGATAAGTTTTATCCAATTGTGTTGTTATAAACTACTGAAGATATGTTTGGTATGTTGTACCCATAACTCTACTTCATTTATGATGGTGAATAGAAGTATAAATTAAATATTTGGCTTTTATTCATAACTATTTTAAGTTAATTACATAGTAAGTTTAAAAGCAATCAGAAGCATAAAAATATGGGAAAGCAAACCTATCATTAGCCTTAAAAACATCAGTGTTTTAAATTTTTAGTCAACAGTTAAAATAATCCACTTTGAGACAAAAAGGTTGCTCTCCTGGTAAATTAATAATCTAACTAAATAAGTCCTTGTAAATGTCTCATTGCTCATTCAGTTTTTCAGAGTCAGGTGAACAGAATTCTGTCTGAACATGATATTTTATAAAGTGTACCATACAGTCTACAAGTGAAAAGATCTTTCTTGTTACCAGCGAGACTTTTAAAAGTATGATTCATGTTTGCTAAATAAGAAAATCATAGAATGGAATCATAGAATGGCCCGTATCGGAAGTGACCTTAGAGATCATTTAGTTCCAACGCCACTGCCGTGGGCAGGGGCAAGAAATGAGGAGCACTTCACAAACGGATATGTTGTGTTAGATCAGTTTCAAATGGCCATCCTTGCTTCATGATACAAATTATAATACTGTTCTAAATTCTCAGAAATCATCAGTGATAGTGGAAACCAGGACAGAGAGTTAATTTTGGAAAGAAGATGCACAACATTTTTTGAAATTAAAAGAAGTCACATTATATTCAAGGGTAAATCAATAAAGCAAGTAATCTATCTACCAGCAATCACAATGGATGCTGAGGCTTTAAAATCACAGTAGGTAAAATTCTGTTTTACAAATGCTTTATCTGAAGTAGTAAATGGTATGCTATGTCTGCACATGTGTGTGCATGTGTAGATGAGACACACATTGAATTATACAGGTTTGTCACCTCACGAAAATCAGTGAAAAAGTGTTGTCTTTGCAATAGTGTACTGTTCTATAGCTAACAGACTTGTTAATAAATTTACTGTTGCTATGTTTACACTCAAATGCCAGGCTGATGTCTCAGTGTTATTCCTCAGAGATATATGGTGGTGTGTGAATGAACTGTACATGATGGTACACTATTTGAGCTCTCTCAGAACTTAATAATTTGGGAGAGATTTTATATCAGAAACATAATAACATGTTCTTAAAAAGTCAGAGAAAGAAAATAGCATGAATATAAATCTTAGGCTTAAAGGCAAATACCAAATTATGGCTGAAATCAACCTGTGCTTTTCATGTGGATATAAAATCAGAATGCATATGATGCAAACTTGGCAGCTGTAAGAGTCCAAAAAGAGCTTGCAAAACCTCAAAATCTTTTTCTCCTCCCTGTTGTATTCCTCTGATCCTGCCTTTATATTTTGAAAAATGCTTTGAGAGCAGGATTATAATACATGGATAAAGCTGCTGTCCAAGAAGTCTCTCCCGAATTCAGGAACAGTGGGCAAGACTGCAGAAAGAAAGGGCCATATTCAACAAAGCTGCTGATATGAAGCGCAAACCAATATAGCGAATATACAAGGAAGATGCTGTAACTGATAATATTGCTAAAGAAAATGAGAAAATGAATACAAAGCTGATCTCATGTTACAAGATATTTTCAGAAGTAACAGAGGCCACAACAGCTGTGTATCTCCTGTTGAAGCCTTGTAGCTAGAGACATTCCCTCGAGTGGGCAAGGTAGGCTTTAGTATTTGATGAGAAATGCTTTGAACAGGAGCAGCATGGCTGTGAAAACTCACGTAACAATACATAGGAAAGACAAAATGAAGGTCAACACCTCTGCTTCAGATTACTTTCACATTTCCTTTGCACATACATTTCCCTTGCACTCTAGTATGGGAGACCTCAATTTGTCCTTTTCTGTCTATCAAGCACACGGCAGATGTGTATTTGAGTATATGTGTGACTTTGTGTATTATATTTTACTATGTTTATATAGGTGAGACAGATGCAGATATGTGCATGTAACCTGGTTTTGGTGTGGAAGACTAATATAAGGGAAAGTTTTACAGATAGGTGATTTTCAATATCGCCAAAGTGGACAGGAAACCGTTCATAAATGAGGCTTTGGGAGCAACAAAAGCAAACAAAAAAAAACAAGATAAAAATGAATGAAAAAATATCATACTGACCTACATTCTCTTACTGTGCTTGAGTCACTCCTTTCTTCAAAATAGTGGTGTGTTGGACACATACTGTTTCACAAAGTATACTGGAAATTAATTACACTGTGTGGAACCACAGTGCCCAGCAGATACATGAATTGTACTGTGAAAACTGGCAGGTACTTGACAACCTTTGCTTGTCTGCATAATGGTTAGAGGCAATCATTTTGATCTGACTTTGCAAAACAGACACATATCCAATGAGCATCAACAGAGATAGTGAATAGCTCTTAAAGCCAGCCTTTGCATTCTCCCGGGATAGTTGCATTCTTCAGGGTTAGCGATAACAACTATCTAGTGTTTTTTGTGAGAACCTATGCCGGTAACATCAGAGGATTCTTCTAATTGACTTCAAATAGAATAATCTGAGAGAGGGCTTTATGTAAACAGCACAGCAGTATTTTTTAGCTCTACACTAACAGCATATCTCTAACCTCACATGAGGTCTTTAGAGGGGCCAAGTCGATTCATTACTTGCCAAAAATGACAGAGATCAGTGCAATACAGCCGTGTTGCCAACATGGCACCACCCTGTTCTTTTTTTCATTACTGCAAAGAGAAATGTGAGGATTTTATTAGCTTTGCATTTGAATGTTATACAGTCCAAAAGGCCATACTTGCAGTAAAAAAATTATTGTTACTGGCTCCAAATATTAGAGACAGTTAGCTTTGTTTAAGCAAAACTATGCTGCATCCCTGAATTTGAGACAAGATGTATTTCTGTGACTATTTTACACACAGCTGCAGTGAGTTTGACTTTCCCATAGTTCAGCATGGCTAAAAATATGAAATTTTCTATCTTCACTGTGGAAGTTTGTTGTTGAGAATTTTTGCTTTAATTTGCCTCTCCTACAAAAATACAGACATGTAAATTTTATAATAGGAAGTATTCACACCCTAAGGAGAGAACAATAGCATTTCAGACATCAAGGTAAGACTAAACGTGGGAAAGAATTAGATATGGGACTTTAGTTTACCAAGCTCCTTTGATTCCAGTTCTTGTATCAAATTAGTCATGATCATATTTGACACAAGGAAAAGCAAATAGTCTTTCCTTTTCTATTTCTTCATTTTTTACATAGTACTAAGAAATCATAGATAAGTATTAGGAGTATAAAAAATAAACACTTTTAACAGCTTGTCTTTCACAGAGTTCATCAGATTAGCTCAGCGGGGTAGCGCATGGTGCTAAGGTTTTGGGTTTATATGTAACATTCACTTAAGAGCTGGACTTGATGATCCTTGTGGATCCCTTCCTACTCAGAATATTCTGTGATTCTGTGAACTTAGAAATGCACATAGGAAAACCCATGTTGAGCCAAAAGAAGTCTATGAGTTTGTAACTGGTTTCAATCAACAGATTTTACCCAAGGTTTAACATTATTTATCTGCTGTCTAATGGTACTTAGCAAACTGTGGTGTTCTCTGCTGCCTTCAAACACCTCACAGAAACCAAGTATATTATTACCATCCTTTTGCAACGACTTCATCAAAAGCAGAGAAAGTTCAGCAGAAACTCATAGTTCTGTGACAGAGTCCAATTAATGTAACTGAAACGTAGTTACATGTACGATAATTTTTTTTAGATTTTAGAAATATTAGCTACACTCTATTTCTTGACAGTGTAATGACTGAAACCTTAGAAGACATGATTCTTGGGGTGATCCTGTACAGGGCCAGGAATTAAACTTTGCTGATCCTTTCAGGTTACTTCCAAGTCAGGATATTCTATTTCTATGACTCGTTTTAGCAATCAGAACTGGAAAAACATGTGTTTGAATTCTAGGTGAGGAATACAATCCTTTTTTGACACCAGGGTCCAGCTCAATGCAAAAAGATTTTTGTCCTCAAAAAGTTTTCTAGTTTTCAGCTATAAGTTCTAGCATTATGAAATGCTTCTCTGAAATTGGATATGGAAGACAATAGGTGCCTCCTTAATGGAGCCATTTGTGAGTGGGGTCATTGTATAGAGTATGATAAAAGATCAATTTTAGCCAACTGAAGCTAATTTCTGTAGGTCTCATACAGTTTGTGGAGACAGATAGGTCCTTCCAGAAACAGTTCCCAAGGTCCTGTTCTGAATAACTTCATGGAGGAGCTTTTTCCCTTCTATGGACTGTAGAAGAAACCTATGGAGATTAGTTTCACTTGGCTCATGTTTGCTTTTATGAATGTCCCACTGACTTTCCTGCAGTTCCAAGTGTTTTTCTTTTACACACCTATTATCTTAACATCTTCTTTGCCTTATAGTCCTGCATCTGTTAGTGAGCTTTTTAAGAAAGTCAGTACATTCTCCCTTGTGTGACAAGTCAGTAGAGAGAGAAGCCCCTGACATCCCAGCAGCAGAGGAGCTGAAGCTGTACTGCTTATGATTTCCACTATCTTCAGCAGCTGGCAATGGATGCAACTGGAGAAATTTTAAATGTGGTTCTTGTTAGTTATTCTGGAAAATACCTCTATTCAAGCAAGTCACTGAAAAATAGTACATACACTTTGTTTTCTTTTTTTTTTTTTTTGTATGAAAATACACCTTTCTTTACATATTTTTTACAGAGAAATTAAAATGTCAATTTTAAGTGGGACAAATTATCTTCAGATAGAAAACACAAGCCAGTACAACACTTTTGTACTGATTTTTACTTAAAAGGTCTGTGGCCATTTCATCTTCCCTACTGGTGTTATTTTAGAAAATCATCTGCATCTCTGTTGTCAAGTGGTTGTCATATTAGACACTACCTACAAAACCAAATGTAATAGGTAATATTTATTCTGTTTTATTCTGGCACACAATATTTGCTAGTCTAAATATGTTGTAGAACTGTATCAAGTATCTGTTACTTCATTTACGAAAACAAAGCTCTTCTTCTAAACATCTTTTTTACTGTCTGTCCAGTCAGGATATTCAGATTCCTTGAGATGCACATTCTTTAACTAATCACCAGAATAGTAAATCAATAATCAGATTAGTAGCTTCTTACAGAAAGCAAGGGATTTGCTCTTCCTAGCTGACAGCAGTCATGTTGCTCATAATTAGGATTAGTCCTTTTGGGAGACTGAAGATTACAATGATACGTACACTACAGCATTTTTTTCTCCTTAGATATCTCTTCCAGCTCTTTATTCCAACTTGGATAGTATTATATGACTTATGTCTCTGCTTCCCAGATCACCAGACAAACCAAAGAGAGCGTGATGTTTGCTTTTTAAATGGATAGAATTTGGCATTTTGAAAGAAGCTCCCAGCAGGATGGCCTCCCCTGCTGAAATATGTCAGTAGCCATCTCTCCTCATTATCCAAATGGCCTTTTTGATGAATGGCAGCAGCAGTCTTTCCTTGTTATAGCTAGTTAGCTGAATGCTCATCACTATTGTTTTAGCATAATTGTCTTCAGGGTTAGGTGGAGGCCAGACCATTCCCCATTAATGCTACAATACTGGAGCTGATTTTTGTTCACAACTGTTAGCACCAAGACATGAAAACAGAATATGAATACCCAAAAAACCAATGCATCACTTAGTCATGCAGAATGTACAAGAACATTTTTTATGCCTTTCTTTTTTAGAAGGTATCCCTTTAAAAATTCTTTGAAGTGTGTAAACTTATTGTCATGTCAAATCAGATGCTAATAATCCATTGAGCAGGAAAGTATTAATATATTTTCAGGAATGTTTGTATCTCCCCGACTTATTTAAACTAAATATAATCTTCTGATGTCATTGTGTGTCCAAGAAAGGGAAGAGAAAAAGAAAGAGAGGGGTACAGTTCATTAGTTAAGAAATGTGAAATGACTGTGTTGCTTGAAGCTATAACAATGCAAAGGTTTTGGTAGTTTGTGGCTTTACTGCAAATAAAGGGTGGGGCAAGGGAAGAAATCTCTGTGCTAATCTCTTGATAAGATAACATGTTACATGTCCCCTTACTGTAAAACCTCAGTCCACCACCTCAGACTGCACGGCTGTTATGTAAGTTGTTATTTGGATTACGAAACAGAGATCTTTTGCAATTCACTCATGGGAAAATAAGCCTTACAGGGTCTGTTTGAATTTTCAGAGAAGACACCTTTTGTGGTGCTCTGGTATCCTACTGCAGTGGCTATGAGAGCCTGCCAGACAAGCTGCAGATGGGAGAGAACCCGGACACTGCATCCCCGTGCAGAGGAGGGAGAAATGGGAGGAAAAGGGGATGTCTGAGGCATTGGACCTAGTCATGTATGATATGTGGGGATGTCTTTTTTTGTTCAGTTGGGGCTTTTTAGCACATTAACTTGAGATTTCTTTCCTAAATTCTTGATTTAAACTTAATGCTGTGGGATCTCTCTGCTGTCCTAACAAGTGTTGCAGTTTCATCCACATGACCAAGAAGAAAAACTTTCAGAACCCAGAGATTTAACCTGAGGAGATGCCAGTCTAAGGGTTTGGAATGATCACATCCAAGTGAGGTTTGTTTTTATGTACCTCTGTTATTTATTTCTTTCACTGAACAAGACAGGCACACAACATACATCGGCTTAAGTAGTGTTGTGAAGTACAGTAAGCTTCATAAGCTGGAGAATGAATTTGAAACAGAGCCTGCCTGAGCAGAGCAGGTGTCCCAACTGTGGGAAGATTCCATGAAAGAGGGGATGGGGAGGGCTGAGTTGTCTGTATGGTGCTGCCAATGGAAAGTATTCACCAAAGAATTGTAAACCTATATCAAGGTAATAAATTTGTTCCAGTAATTTACAGGACAGTATCCACCCACTTAAAATGTCTTTTTTTCATTACAAGATTTAAATAAATATTTTTTAGTTTCAGTAGGAAGCTATGCATTATTCAAATGACAGTTCTGATGCACTTTATTCAGACGTAGAAAGCACTTTAAATTGATTTTGAAACTAATAGCAGCAAAGAGGAAAAAAAGGTGGGTGGGAGCACAAACTATCTTATAAAATATTTACACAAATAATTGTATGTTTCATATCTTGATAGATGTATATTATGTGATCTCTAAAGTACTAATGAATATTAGTTATTCTTGACACCGACATTTATTATTAAGCATGTCTTCATAAACATGGCAAATAACAAGTTGTTCACTGGAAAAGATTTTCTTATCACCATTTAATAAAAAACCCAAAAGCATTGCATTAAGCATTAAAAAGAGAAGAAAGAAAGAAAGAGAGAGAGAAGAAAGAAAGAAAGAGAGAGAGAGAAAGAAAGAATGAATTAATAGATATGCTGTGGAGGAAGAACTTTATTTAATACTGTCGTATTATATGCATTTTTCCCAGCCATTTATTTTAGGAACAGCTTTTGTGTGCCACCTAAGTGAACCTGGCTCTAATCTGCAACTGATTTACTGCCCTTGCCTTCAGGGCCATCATCTTAGCAGAGCTAGTGGACATACCAACTCTGACACACTGTACAGGAAGTTTCTCACAAAAATCAGGCTTGCCAAACCCTGAGGTTTTTAGTCACTGACTCAGTAAAAGCTGAGTAATTCTTGAGGTTGGCCTCTCTATTTAACATCAGATTACAAGCTTCTCTTATTTAATAAAAATTTAAAGGATGGCCTCAAGGTCAGAAAGCCATTGTGCACATGCCTGTCTTTAAGCATGTGTGAAGTCTTGCTGATTTAAATATGAGTACTTCCTGCAGCAGAAGGCAGTGGGAAGTTTGGGGATGGTATGTGTAAGATCAAATGTCCTCTTCTTTGGTCTAGATCTCCTTGTGAGGTCTGAGCACAGTAGCTGGTTTTTTTTCCTAAGATCCAGAGTTCATTTTCCTACCACAGGAAAAAATATAGTTAACAGAAAGCAGAGTCCTGATTCAAAGGCTAGTGTTGCTTGTCACAGTTATTTCGATGAACAGATATTTTTCTGGATGGACTCCTTACATACACTTGAATTTATGTGCTGTGAGTTCACACCAGGAGCCTCAGTCTCTGTGTGTAACAACTGAGGCACTTGGAAAACTTGATTGTTATCACAGAATGTGTGTAAGAGACAGAAAATTAGGCATTAAAAAAAAAAAAAGAAAAGAAAAGAGACACGGGATAACATTAAAAAATAAAGTACCTATTTAGGCAAAAAATATTTAGGTAAAAATAATTTTAATGTTTATTGAAATGATTATGCAATAAAAATTCCCACTAGTGTTCTTATGCCTTTTATGCCTTGTTCTGCTTTTAATGACATAAAATTCCCACAAGGAACATAAATAGGAAACCGAGGGAGAAAATAAACAATGATCTACTTATTTTGAGGGTTTTTGTTGTTGCTGTCACTATGGTGTCAGAAAGCCTCCTATGTAAAACAGAGTTGTTCTGTAATCACAGATTTTCTAGGGTACTTCATAACTACCAAAAGGAAATTTGAAAAGAATTTTCATCAAAGTTGGAGGCTTTAGAAATAATCTGTTTTCATTTAGAAATAAAGGAAAGTGATGTTCATATTTATAAGGGATTACAATTGAGTGTTGCAAGAGTTTATTGATGCTTTTTTTCCCCCCAGTTTCTTTCTTTTACAGTGTATGGGACACAAACTGTTTTTGTCATAATTCCATAAAGGTAATTTTGTAGTCATTCTTATTTTGTGTGATTATTACAGACATTCAGTGTAAAAATAACTGAATGTTAAATTACTGTACTTTCAAAAGGTATTTTCCTGGTATATATATATTATTTTTACAGCTTTCTAATATAATGATTATCTATACTCTCTTCAAGACATTTTTAGAAATGTAATTCATATTTTCTTCAATGTTGCCATGATATTACTGCCAAAACTGCTCATTCCAACACCTTGCATGTCTATGTAGGAAGCTACAGTTGTATGTTTTGCCTTTGAAAGAAAAGAAAGATGACATCAAGTTTGTGTTGTGTAGCATTTGGCAGTGTATCTTTATATAAAATGACACTGGACCATTTTTAATGCAATATCTATACACTAAGTGGTTTGGTCTCTTTCTTTCCTCCCTAGAACAGAATTTGACACCTGGCTTTCTCCCAAAACTAAGAACATTATAGTGTGGGAACTCAACCTGTTAAACTTGGGAGGGAGTGGATAATTGTTGTTGTAGGTGTTCACATACCAGGGCATTTATATTTACTCCTGTTTGTTTCCAGCTACTCTTACCTTTGTAAATTTGGCAAGTCTCTCCATTTAGCCCACATCTCAATTGTTTACAGACTAATTGCAGAATTCAGCATTTGCATATAGAGAGCTACTGTGGTGTTGTCTCAGGGATGTCTCCTTAAATGAGAATAGGGATTGCTGTTCTTTGCCTGGGATATAATTTACTGAAGAAATCCCAATTGTTTGACTTCTTCTGAAATCATTATAGACCTGCGAAAAAAGTGTAATAACACACAGGCATGGCAGTTAAACTGCTGTCAGTGCCAGTGTGTGAAGAAATGGTAGCTGAAAAAATTATTTTCTCTTAAGAGCACTAGCACTTAAAGAGTATCAGGGAGCCCCACAATTCTAAAAAATAAGTAATTTTTTCTGGAGTTCCTGATTGGTGTGAATCAAGCTTAACTGTGCACATGATCTCAGTGATAAAGAGATTTATCAGTTAAACAAAATATTTCTTACAATAGCGCATTTGATCAGTTCTAAACTGTACACAGTGGGCCTTTGGAAATATTTTCATCAAACTCCAAGTGATAATTTTCTGTACATTATTTTATAGAAGATCTCATATTTAAAATGCATGCTTAAACTTTATATTTTCAGCCTGCACCTAGAAATCAAAATTCAGCCTATGTTTTTAGCATTTGAGTACATTTTCTTTAAATATTTTATCTGCCTTAAATCTTCCTCCAGTGTAGTGCGCATGGAGCCTCAGAAAAGAGCACAAAGCATGGCCCAGGTATCCTGTGCAGGCCCCAGTATCCTGTGCAGACCCCTTGTACAACCAAATGTAGACTAGTTTTACTCCCCACATAAAACCACAGAAGACAATGAGATCCACAGTCATGAACTTACTTTCATTCCCAGATTTCAATGTAATTGGCTTATTCAAATTACACTAGCAGGAAATGCAGAACAAAAAATGCAAAGAATTGAGACTGTTTCAGCCTTATCTAAAATCTCTTACACATAGGTAGTCTGTTTACTTTCTGAAAGTCCTGGGAATCAGAACAAAAGCTAAAGGAAGCAACATGAAAAATAGGGCCCCAAAGTTAGAAATTATAAATACCTTTGGACCCTCTTAAAGCTTCCTGTATGTGACAGGCATGGGCTACATAACACCATCTTTGTATAACCTATTTTTAGTAAAAGTTAGAAGAATGTTCCCAAGTAAAGTTTCCTTATATGGTATTCGGATTTTAAGTAATATTTACAGAGTTTCTCTTTGCAGGATGATGTCACAAGTATTTACTTAAGAATTGTGTATAAGAACTGATTCTCCAGTGTCTGTAGTTTGAAAGAGTATAGACATTATGCATAACATAATAAAAAATTATCCAGTACTCTGTAGTTTTGGTGGGACATGACTAGCACATTGTCTTATAAGACCTATGATATCAGTTTGTTGCTTCTGAAGCCTATTACTAATTTAATTATACCATGAGAGAGTAAAATGCCAGCAAAAATAACTCTCAAGATTTGCCAAATTTCAACACTTGTGTGCAAGTCTCCAAGAAACTTTGTAATCAAGGTACATTTAAAAAAAGATTTAAGCATATCCACGTCTTAAGCAGATAACCAATTTTAGCCACCTCACATTTTGTTGTAAGCAGTTAATACAGAGAACTGCTCAAAGGAAGGAGTGGGCATGACAGAAAGAAAAAAGAATAAGTTATATGATTTGTTTTCCCGAAAAGTAAAATTAACATACCATGGTAAAGAAATGGAAAACCTCAGAAGACTGAATTTGGCAAAAATCTTGCAGAAAATATAAGATGGTCTTTGAAGTTTGAGTCATAACAAATATGCTCATATAACCAAGTAAGATTTTTGGTGAATTTAATGCTTTTACTCTCCAATTCCACAAACTGCTATTCAGCATGAGGTCTTTAGGGTGCACCCCCTTTCTCCCGTGTTAACAAGATGACTTGTTGGAGGGCAATATCAAACTCCTACAGATACTATAGAACAGGATTTCCTTGTTCCCTCGGGTTTCCAGTCCCTTATCCTGATCTTTTCTGTTTTGGTTCCGACCCCAGCTTCTGTGCACGATCCCATTTCTCTTCTGATTTCTTCTTCTGTCTCCCATATATTTTTCTAGTTCTGTTCCCAACACAAATCTTTCAGTACAATTGATTTAACTCACTCACCTTTTCTCTAAGTCAATCTCCAACACCCTCCCTGTACCTGAATATTCTTCCCTTTCTTTTGATCATATCTGATATTTTTTAATTTGAGTTAAACACTTTTTGTAGTGATTCATTAGGTTGGGAGGGCAGTACACCAAAGGCAGAGAAGAAATGAGGTTTCAGAAGAAGCACCAATATTTTCTCATATACTAGTTGCTAACAATGTTCTCCAAGTTCATTTTAGTCCTTTAGTATATGGAGATAGACTGTTCTGAGAGTTTTACTAGCAAGGAAGCTATTGATGTTGCATGAAGTGAGACCTTGAAGAGCTGCAAAGTTGGGTACTTTTGAGTATTCTCTTGAACAGATGTCAAAAGTGTAAAGTGACTGTTTCCCACATGGGAAGTCATTGCTTCTTTGGAAATAAGCAAGCCTTGTTAGTTCTTTAGCAAGCAAGCAGTAGGGTAGCAAAAAAAATTTACTTACACTGGTTTCCTTCTACTTGAATTCCACAGCTACCTCTCCTCAGATATTGCTTTAGTGGCCAGGAGAAACTGGCAGCATTTTCTTTCTTGAATGTCACTGTGAGAAATAACTGGAATGGTTTTGGTAAAAATTTCCCATCACTGAAATGCTCAGCATAAACAGTCAACATTGGGCAAGGTTATAAACAACTGAAAATGTGTCTTCATAAGAGGAAGGTTCAACTTCATCATTTATACAGTGTGACATTTTGACACATGGTATCGTTCTATAGCATGAATCATGTTAAATTTTAAGAGCTGTAGTTTGAATGAGAAGATGGAGGTGAATGTGAAGGAAGTCCCACTCATAAACCTGCACAGACTGTAGTCAGAATACCAGTGTTTTTACCTTGGGAACCTCAAGGTAACAGAGGTGTAACAGAGCCTGTGGTGCAGCCAATGACTTTCTGTGCTGTTAGGTAGTCCAGGGTTCGCAGTGGGACAAGAATATAAATTAAAATTGGTTCTCTGTTTTTTTCTGACCTGAGCCTCAGGAGACAGTGATTAACAGCCTGCCTGTTCAATTCTTTAGTGCTGACACATCTGCAAACTATTTCTAACCATAAAGGAAAAGATTTTGAAAATAAAGCCTGAAATAAAAAAGATACATCAGTACCACTGTTTTCTTTTTCATTTATCTTAAATCTTATCTGTTTAAAGATACTATGGGCATTCTTAGAAACAAGCTCATTTTCTATTTTTGAAAGACTAGCTACATATTTGCATATTTACAAGTTTTTTTTTTATTTTTTTCTAATCCTGTGTTTAAACCACCTGCTTTAAAAATATCTCTTTAAGATTTCCTTTTCTCCCTGTGGTCGTTACTGGCATGCACATAAATTTGAATGTGAGAATGTTGTCAGTATATACAGAGCACAGAGGGCTTGAGGCTATTTGTTTAATGTTCTAAGCAAAAATCCATAGTGTCAAGTGATTCAGAAGACAGGTGTGATCAATAATTTTTTGGCACAAAACCGATAGCCATTTTCTCCATTGCAGTATTTCTCAGAAGACAGCTGTGCTTCATGCAGTTTTATCTGAGGGATGTCTATAGAAGGCTTATTGAGGTCTAAATTAAAAAAAAAAAAAAAAAAAAACACACACAAAAAAAACCCCTGAGCTCGTGTTGCACCAGAAGTGAAAGTAAGATAAAGAACAGTTTTTGTATGTTATTGTTATGTATTTGCCATTAATAGGAATTAGTAGCTGAATTCTAGAGTATCTTGAAGCCTATTCTTTAAACCATGGATAAACTACTAAGAGAAGTGTCCTTGATTATCAGATACTTTTTCAGAGTTTAGGAGGTATTGCATTTTTATTGCAAAGTTCCTAGTGGGGCTTTGATGATATTGTAAGCCTTCTGAGTCATCACTAAATATGAAGACTCTTTAACTATATACTATGAAAACAATATTAAGAAATCTGTATTCTACTGTATCTAACACATGTCTACATATTTTAAAGGTTAATCAACAATCTGTATAATTGTGCCATTGAAATGTTCAGGCTTTGTTTAGCTTATGATTATAGGTATTATTAATTCTACTAGAAAATAAGAGCTTTGAAAGTTCAGCCATCCTGAACCTTCATCATGGCAAGAAAGTGCCATAACCTCATTATTCTGCAATAAAAGTAGGGTACTCATTTGACATATCTTGAATAATAGAATGCCTCGGGTTGGAAGAGACTTTGAAAGTCATCTACTGCAACCCTGGTGCCATGGGCACAGACACTTTCTACGAGACCAGGTTGATCAAAGTCCCATCTCACCTGACCTTGAACATCCAAATTCACTGAGATCAGATATGGATGTTCTTCTTTTTTTTTTTTTTTTTTGCTAATGGGATATTAGTCCTTGGAATAACTAGAGAGGCACAGAGGGTTTATGGTCATGGCATGTGAAATACAGACTGGAGTGGAGAAGGGGGAAGGCATGGATGGGAGAACTTAGATGTAGTGTATGTGAGAGACTACAAACCCAAGATGTTTGTGAAAGTAGTAGGTAGTAGGTCTTGTAATATGAAGAAATGTCCCTGGCTTATAATGGATTACTTACCAGAGTGAGGAAATATTTAGGAAGGACACATATAACAAACTACTTTATTTACCTTTGATCTTGAAAGCTACATTTGTCTGTTTTTTCATTTCTCCATCTATTGTCTGTAGCTCCCAGTGGTTTTGTCAGATCTGCTATTAGACATGTAAGCTCCTAAGGGTCTGGAACGTGTTTGCCTTTGTGTTTTCCGAAGGCCATTTTGAGAATTACTCATAAATAATACATTTGTGCAGTCTGCACACTGTCGTCTGACCTAAAGTAAGTTCTCTTTTTTCAGAAGAGAATCACTAAAGACATATGCACATATGCGCTAAATTCTCTTCTCTAAGAAATATGAGAAGACCTCTTTTAAGTGGGGCAGACTCGTAGTCACCTCAGCTGTCAGTAAATAGTTAGAATTCCGGCTAGAGCACCAATCAGCCACACCAGCATTCCAGTGCTCAGCTCGTGGGCCTCTGCTTTGAAATTAGGCCTTTGCAGAGCTGGGCAGCTGCTGCCTTTCAAAAGTATGAACAAAATGTAGTCAATGAGGAACAGACACTATACAAAGAATTTTAAAAATGAGTCTGAAAATCAAGAGAGTGCTATGACTTGTATGCTTTAGCCTAGCCAGGACTGATGCAGAAACTCATAATAAGCAGCAGCAAAAGATGTAATCCAACTAATAATAATAAATAATACTACTAAAATGTATACAGATACTATTTAAAATATCACACATAATTGCAAACAATATAGAACTGTGTTCCACTTTTTTTCTGTACATTTAAATGCAAATAGAAAAAACCTGGTCTTTCAAAATGCTTGTAATTATGCACATTAGAGATGGATTAGAGATTATATGCTCTAGCTTCTTTTAAGTGAGAATCACTTGATCCTCTTCTTGAGTCATTTACAATGATTTAACTTGCAGTGACTCCAGATTCAGTCTGGCACCTTGATCAACACTGAAAGTTGCACATGATTAGCTCAAATCAGGTAAATTTTCTAGCATACAAATGAGACTTTAGAAACTCATGGGTATGCCTAAAAATTGGCATCATGTGTCAGGAATGTCCATATTTTTCAAAATTATTCTAAGCGCTACTTATGGAAAGGGAAGAATACTCAGCAAACAGACTGCTTTGGCTTCATTGTCTTAAAACATTTTGCTGGAACGCTGGCTAGAATAAGAATGTTAGAAATTATCCTACGTGGTGGTTTCTGCTTCTCTTGATGACCAAGCAATTCCACTTTTTGTGCCCCATTTGAACACAAAATACTTTTCTGCATTTTGTAAAATTTTAATATAGATTGTAAGACAGAGTGAGGTTTACTTTTCCATATACACAGAGAAAACATCTCTGGACTCCCTGTATACAAAGGCACTCCGAAGGACTGTGTGAAATATCTGTGTGAAATACCATAAGTGTGTGATCGTTTCTTAATCTAATTAGATTATTTTGCAATTTATTAAATAAAGACAAAAGAAAAGAGCCAAAATCCTTGTTATACCACATGGATGCTCAGTATGTCATGGTTGGTGTTTTAGAGACACAAAAATCTGTATGTCATCTCTCAGACATCATGGTTGAAAAGCTTCTTCTAGTTGCACTGGCATTTGATCTACCTCCCGTGGGAAGTTCATTGAAGGAGAAGCATAGCATTAGACTTACTCTTTTTGGATTACTTAAGCACCAGAAGGCAGCTTTGTCTGGAAATAACTCAGAAAGATGGGCTTCAAGGTAACTATGCATGCTGTGATCCAAGCTAGGATTGCTCTTACAGGGGAAGTTCTGACTTGTAGGTCAGTTGACATGAACATACATTTACTTCTTTTCTTTATGTAATTCCAGAGGATAGTATATACTAAAAAACCTGATAATTTAATTAAATAGGTTTACACTGTCAAACTGTACATCCACTTTAAATGAATTGAACTTCCATACCCAAATAGGAAAAGTTCAGAGATTTAAAGAGCCAACAACTTGGCTCATATAGCAGCTTTGGCTTCAAATTATTAAGGGGGATTAGCAAAGCTGTAAATGAATAGCACTAGTAAATTTGGGTCTTTAGATTGATCATTTACCTAAGTAAACAAGATATAGTTTAGAGTCATAGTGCAGATACTATGCTTTTGAAAAACAAAAATCAGTTGTTACTTGGAGAAAATACTCAGAAAACTCATAAGAACAGAATAACCTGTGTGCAGCAGAGTTCTATATGTAGGTGTTAAAGAACAATTCTCTCATAGTGAGTGCAAGGTATAAAATTCATTGTTTTGGTTACTTGAAAGGAGACATATAAAAATGCACATAGCATTGTCTACCTTCAAGTAAAGTAATGAGATTAAAATAAAAACACTAATTACAAAGACATTGTAAGTACTAGCTGGAAGAGTGAAACTTAGCTTACAGTTAACACATCAGTTGTTCGGTGTTCAGGCATATCCCTGACTGAAAAAAAATTAAAACACCAGAATATAAACAAAGATTGGTAGAGTTTAATGGTAATCTAACAGATGATATTAAAAAGAAGGTAACCATTCAGAAATAACAAGTATTTTCAGAATTAAAAAAGTAATGAATGAAGAAGAAACGCTGGCAAGTTAAATGCAAACTCT
The DNA here is from genome assembly GCF_003031625.1 of Empidonax traillii. Lineage (NCBI taxonomy): Eukaryota > Metazoa > Chordata > Aves > Passeriformes > Tyrannidae > Empidonax > Empidonax traillii. The sequence continues at coordinate 127,266 of NW_020955590.1, forward strand.
TAGGAATTCACGCTGAAATTATTTTGACAAGCAATTTGCTGAACTAAAAATAACCAACCTCTTTTACAAATATATGAAGAACTTTCCTACGAATGGAAGTCAATTAAACCAGAGTTTTTCTACTTAGTAAAAAGATGATTGAGACTGTAAAATGAAAGAATGAATAAGACACAAATATTCACCATTTCCCACTCAGTATTAAGTGCATCCAAAAAACCATGGTGCTGAAAATTTTAATACAACAAAAATGTTTTTTTCCATCCAATTCATAATGAAATTTTGAATTTTTTTGCAACAGGATGTTGACAAGGTGAAAAATACAGGAGCATTCAGAAAAAAAAAAATTAAAGTCATGGTAACAGATCCACTGCTTTCAACTGAAGATGATGGCCTGCAGCCAACTACTAGCTCAGGAAACTCAAACCATTGCTGGCTGGAGTATAAAACAATCTCGTTCTGTTTTGTACATTCTTCTCTTGAGTATCCATTATTAGACAAGACCCTGTATTAAATAGCCCTCTCATTCGAGTGGGTAAAACTTTTCCTGAGGTCTTATGCTGAAAATATACAGCTTGAAGTAAAATACAAATATCTTTCTGAATTGCTGTGACAAATTTCATTCTTTTTGTTAAACAGAAAAAGACCAAAACCCCAAAATGCAGCTGATATTTATATAGCTGAAAAAAGAGCACTGCAAATTGTTACTTCCACAGAATATAGTCACATTATAATGAGCCATGATATTTAATCTAAAACATAAGTGTTGTTTTCTAACTTTCCTAGCATTTTGCATGTGGTGAGACATTGGTCTGCTAGTTGATAATTAACTCTTCTGAAAACTGAGACTAGAGAATTTGTTTTGCAAATTTAATTCCTAGGAAGGCTCTTAGATGATGAAATGTATGCAGAGGTTTTCATTAAAATCCTTCTCATTTGTTTTTACTGGTATTATTCTTACTGTTTACATTGGTGTCATGTATTTTAGAACTTGTTTAGGTCTGAGAATATGTTTGGCACTTCATGAATCAGAAATGTCAGTTCTCTGAAAGGAAATTAAAGCTGATACTACTGAGGTAGTGGGAGGATAGGTCTAAGTATGAAACATTTGAATATACTTTACCTAAATCTTAGAGTACTGTATTGAAATACTTTTATTATTTTGTACAAGTTTATATTGCATCAAATAATCCAGCTAAGACAGTGAAGAGGTAGGTGAAATTTAGTGAATATTAAACATCCAAACATCAGATCTATATACAACACATACTTTTTCTTAAGTATTTACTAAAGCCCAGTGTGTCAAGTAAACACAGGAGTTGAAGATACCTCAGCAGAAACCTTTTTAGTGTTCAGGTATATTGCATGTTCAACTAGTACATTATTAGTAGTTAGTAGGGCCAAGAAATCCTTTTTTCTGGATCTCTCCTATCAGACAGGCCAATAAAACATGATGATAACTTGTTAGAAAGTAATAGTGATAGCTGATTCTATCTGTAGTATATCATAGAGGCTGAGATATCAAAGAGAATCATCATCATCACCATCATCACCATCATCATCATCATCTAGAAAGAATTATCATAATTATCTACATTTTGTAAGAAATCTGTACATGTACTCAGACAGTTATGGCAGTGTATACAGTGAGTATGTGCTCATATTTTCCAAAAACCATCAGATCTTCTAATGTTTGTGAAGCAAGTGCTTCACGTCATACACAGGTAATATTTTTATCATGTCATCATCTGTCTTTCAGAATGAAGAGGGTTTAATAAATCAAAACCCAACAGAGGTGCCCTCCCATTGTATCTTCATTAGCAGTCAGGGCAGCTTAGAGTAGTCCTGAGTCTATACAAGCTTCAATTATGGGGCCATCCTCATAGAAATGACAGTGTATATTTTAAAAAAAAGACAGGTGGTTATCCACTGCAATAATGCACTCTGATATGTGACTCTGGGAGAGCAGACTTTTGGCTGTTCATGGATCTACCTGAAAGAATCTTGTGAGAGATGGTGCTGGTAAGACCTGGGGTCTATGAGAGTTGATTATTTTCAGGTATCACTTCCTCCAAGCTCAAGAGCAATTCATATCCACACAGGAAATCTAGCAAAAGTGGATAAATATGGAGATCCTGACCAAGCCCAAACTGACCTTCCAGTCAGCATCCACAGGCGAGAGACCCAAGCAGAAGGCTTTGAGTCTGCTTACCTTCAGAACAGATGAGTAATCCTGTTGCAGTTCAGAACAAAGGTAAGTGTGTGTGAAATGCACAGCCCAGACTCTTCAAGGAAGGCCATACAAAGCACTGAGTTCCAGCCCTGGGGAGATGCCCTTCACAAAGAAGTGCCTGAGATCGGACCCAATATGGTCACTATGAGGACTGATCCAGTTTCCCAAAATCAAGTGGCCACTTTATTTCTTTCTTTAGGGCTTTTGATCAGGACTGCATAAAATCATGTGAACAACAGACGCATACATTTTAAGGGTTAACCAATCCATCCCTACACCATAATCAATTAGGTGTATGTATGTCATGATTTTCATAGTTTCGTCTTATGTTTAATACTGGTTACCATGTAGTTTTAACCACTTAAAATTAAAAATACTTGAAGCACATTAACAGCTTTGCAACACAAACTCTTACTCTTATGCGTCGAAATATATGTTATACTGAGTATGTCATAGCTGAATATGCCATGAACTAGAAAAAACTAAAAGAATATAAAATTACATAGCCTATAGCTAAATAAGGTGTTGTTTGTTTTTTTTTTTTTTCCTGCCATCTACTTTCTGTACCTCATCTATACAGAACTGCTTCAGTTTCTTATCTGAGATCCTGGTAGTGCAAAAGAAGTGGAAGATATTAGATCCAGGTGGCATTAATAAGGGTCATGGACAATTTAATTTTGTTTGTTGTTCTCTGTCACAGGATCCACCTTAATAAAAACACCTTTATTAGCAAACACATGATGATTTACAACATCTTGTATCTTCTCTATTCTTAGAGTATGGAAACTGTCTTGCATGAAAAAATATGTCTTCCAGCCCAAGACATTCAAATTCATTTTGGGTCTTTAATAATTAAGATCTAGACACAATAAATGTAACTGTTTGCTGAGCTGTTTAGAGTTTATAAAAACAATCTCTTGCCTTTGAGTATTTATATTTGTATGACAACTATTTCAATATTTTCAATATGAAAGGAAAAGATGAAGAACGACCTGATGGAATAATTTTTACTTTTGTACTTTTTAAGAGAAACTACTGGTTACTACATTCGCTTTTGTACATTTTGTACAATTTGACAAAGTGAAAAATATATAAAATAAAAGCACTTATTGAAAAACAGGTATTCAAAGCATAATTATTTTCCTCAGCACACAGTGGATCTTAAATAATGAAGAGAACATGTGCAGTGCAATCCAAATAAATAATTCTTCAGGACATTTACTCATGTCAAAAGCTGTGGTTAAAGGGAAGCCAAACAAGAATTTACAAAAATCTGTGCTTTAAACATGAGAATGAATCTGTTGCACCACTTTTTCTATCCTGGTTTGAAAGGAATTTTAAGAAATTGGATTCAACCACTGTACTGTGTTCTGATCTGCCAGAGAAGCTTCCTTCAATATGACATTTAGAGGGCAAACATTGTATTATGTGATTTGTAACTTCAGACAGGATTTGCTAAACTATATTTTTTCTCTAAATATTAGTAAATCCAAACTGTAAATAGGCTTAAATCTTTTGATACTTAAAGGTGAACTGGAATTTACTTTAGATGATTGGGTTTGATGCATGGATGACTTACACATGCACTACTACTTTTTTCTGTTAAAATAAATTAGAACAATTTTAGAGAGAACTTTAAAGGTCACCTGCTAATTATCCATGCTGAACATCTTCAAATAATGTGACACATTTCAGAGCGAAGCAAAACCAAGAGTGGTTGTTGAAATCAGTGAACTTTATAATCAAAGGGACAAAGGGTAAAGGTTTACCTGGAAAAAAAATGAGCAATATTGACTACTCACGTAATAATTATCTTATTTTTTACCAAGTTGATATGCCTTCTTTATGCATCATATTATTCTGGAACCTTTTTTTTTTTTTTTTTTTTCTAGATATGTGAATGAGTAGCATGAACAGTAGCATCACTCACAGTTCTGAGTCAAATTAACACTGGTAGGAAGAGTCATTCAGTAATGACAGTGTATACAACTAAAATAATTTTCCTTCCTCTGAGACTCTGAATTCAAAACTGTCAGTTTGTTTTGTTTTGTGATGTTTTTCTGAGATTGCTTAGACAACAAAATAAATCAAACTTTTTTTTTTTAATTACTTCTATTTTGAACTCCCTGACAAAATTTAAAGTAAGGTGCTTCCAGAAATGTATATAGAAATCTAGAAATCCTATAGTTACCTAAATTCAGCTTGTAACCAAAATACAGGAGTAGTGTGGAAACATTTTGGCCACCTGTGAAGTGTTGGAGTTTAGGGACAATTTGGAGCATTACATGTACTTAAAAAAATGTTGTGAATATTCTATGTAAATGAACAGTTTCCAGAGCCCAATTTAAGATTTGGTAGCTGAGCACCAAAAAAGAAGGTGTGTAAAATTACCAGCCATTTCCAAAAGTCTAGGCTTTATCAATCTTAACTTATCCAGCTAAATATGCATTTCATTACAAGGTCTATTTTGCCCTTTTTCCTCTCAGTATCATTTCAAAATTTCTTATCAAATGTCTGTATCCCTTTTATATCCTGCCACTTTACCTTT
>NW_020955590.1:133059-134258 GCF_003031625.1 Empidonax traillii
AAAAGAAGGTGTGTAAAATTACCAGCCATTTCCAAAAGTCTAGGCTTTATCAATCTTAACTTATCCAGCTAAATATGCATTTCATTACAAGGTCTATTTTGCCCTTTTTCCTCTCAGTATCATTTCAAAATTTCTTATCAAATGTCTGTATCCCTTTTATATCCTGCCACTTTACCTTTTTCCTCTCACGTAATGACTGAAGTAAAACAACATCCGTTTCCCCCCAAAAATAAGCTTTTTATCCAGTCATCTGAATAATTATGTCAAAACATATTGTGTTTTGAGGCTAATTCCTAGCAAATAGATCTGTATGAACAATTTTGTGGGGAAAAAAAGGTAAATCTAAATTGCACTAGGAGATCTAACTATATTTTGGAGACAGTTCAGACCTTCAGTTTTAGGAGTGAGGAACTGAAGCTGGAGGATACTACATGGATACTACAGTGTCTCACTGGAGGAGGGCTGTGTGTAACTGTAGAGTGGATGACCACTCTGTGGACTATAATGTGAAGCTACACATCTGCACCAAGAGCAACTTACAGGACCAAATGCTGGATTCAGAAGGGTAGGTGTGTTATATCTCAGGCCTGTTCTCATGCTGTGAAAAAAACAGGAGGTTAAAACTTACTTGTACACTTACCAATTCTATATATATAAATGATAAACAGAAGTAGTGGACTTTTCCTATGCAAGTAATCTTGCATTTTAAAAGCCATGCATTTAAAAGCTGGTGCATTTTAAAAGCTATGTCATTTTACAAATGAACTTCAAGAATTAGCGTCATGATCTGTTTCTTAAAGGATTTATAGGAGTAGAAGCTGGAAGTGAGGTTTGAAGGTATCTGTAATGCATCTCCAGTGACCTATGATGTGTACGGATAAACTCTTAGTCTCTTAGTCTGGAAGCTGAACCCCATCCCCAAAGTTAAACAGTTCTCATGTCACGAAATATATTTAGTCTATGGTTAATATCTATAGGCCTGATATTATTTCCCTGGAATAATTCATGGAAAGGGGGAAGGGGTCAAAACCGGGCTCTCCAGTGATCAACCTAGGGATGGAAAGCCTGAGTTAAGAATTAAATCAACAGCCCACCTGAAGTGCATGTACACTAATGCACGCAGTATGGGCAACAAACAAGAGGAACTGGAGGCCACTGTGCAGCATGAAGGCCATGATGTAGTCGCCATCACAGAAACA
>NW_020955590.1:134265-143444 GCF_003031625.1 Empidonax traillii
CTATGAAATGTCATTAGTTTACCTGAACATTAGCAAAAGGGAGGGGCAAAAAATTTGGCCATATTTTCATATAAGCCATAAATGTGCCCCTTAGTGGATAAAAAACATATTAGGATCTATTACTACTGTGTGTGTCATCTTTTTAACTCAGCTGTTTGCTGAGTGGTATTTACACCGTATTTGCACAGGGCAATTTAAGTAGCTCCATAAACCCCCTGGATTATGTGTGCGTGGTACCAATATTATCAGTCTAAATCTATATGCTTATTCTGATTGAAGAATCTAATTCTGAAATCTAGTGATATAATAATTAATAACTTCTCAGAGGCTAACAAGCACTAAGCTCCTTATACACACTCTTGCTCCCCATTTTTCAGAAACAATAGCAGAATATGAAAGAATAGGTTCTTTATTTGCATTATTGTATATTTAGATTCCTGACAGAATAATTTAAAATATATTCACATATTCCAAAAAGATTTTTTACTTAATATATACAAGAGTAAAGATTGCACTAAAATATCAGAGGTCACCAAGATAACAGACATGGTGAAATTAAACACCATCATTTCTTGAAATAGGAAAATCAACCAAAATAACCGAGCTTCCTTGAATTCCAAAAGTAGCATTACTACTCCTGTCTGACTAGGGTGCATTTCACAGCTATTTTTTTCTGATTTTTTGCAGCCTCAGTAGTGTGATTACAAATTAAAGTTCCATCCTAAATTTGTTTCTGTTGTTCCTGTTCTGTCAGTTTTCTGTAGCCTAGTTCTCTTTTAAAAGCATGAATAGATGCATGAAGGCAGCTTTAAGAACTCTCCCCTTTTTTCCTGTTAAATTAGTCTGAAGGGGTTTCAAAGCCAGCACAAGCCACCTCCAAACAACACATGGCATAATTGAAGAACGTTGCCTATTCCATTACACAGTTCCTTCAATGGAGTTAGACACTGCCTCCCGCCCCGCTAATCTCTGTTCATATAATCAATTGTGCATGTGCAGACACAGCAGAGCTATGAGTGTTTAGCTGTCCAACCGAAAACTTAGGAAGCTTCCTTTGGAGCACGTGGGTATGAGGAAAGTGTTTTCCCACATGAACTCAGAGTCACTATTATTGCTTATGCTTGTAATTTAAAACTACAGTTATGCTTGGTGTCCATATACACATGTGGAGCAATGGGTGTCAGACAGCATTTGAGACTGTGAAGGTAGTTTTCTAGATGACAGTCAGTAAAGGACTAATCTCCAAAGAGCCATATGTCCAAGATCCAATCCCCCCAGTGAAGCTCTGGGTCAGTGATCAACCCATTGCCTATCAAGCTGAAGAGTTCCTTCCAATAAGTTGTTTGAGTAAATGAAAAACACAGAGTGCTTTCCTATCAGATAAGAGATAGTTGTCTTTAATGATCATTGGTATAAGTCCCAATAATGAGATTGTCCCAGCAATAGATCAAAGATATACACTGTTATATATATTTCTCTTTCTCTCTCTCACCACACCAGAAAGAAATGTAATTTTATTTATACTAATAATCAACTAAAAGTCCTCCAAATCTACTTTACCTACAGTCCCTCATTCCCTATTTTTCTGGTAGACTTGTGCAGATCAGTGTGCAAACAGCATGTTTGCATATTTAGAAAGGCCAAATAACACTTGTAACACTCTTGTCTGGGGCAGATTGCTGAGTAAAGTCAGTCACTGATGAAATGCAAGCTGCAAGAGCTTGTATGAGTGGGAGTTGTAGCCCTGTACTTTATCTGCTACTCATGAATAATACCTGCACCCATCCACTTTTAAAGAAAAGATGTAGCTAAAAATTCTAATAAAACCTGCTAAATGTTTTATGAGTCCCTGGGATATTTTTAGTTTCATGTGATGGAGCATGTGCTGAAATAATGTAGTGTGGCATCAAATAAGTTAATACATTTGTGCCTCACAGGTAGAGATTACTTTACAAATCTTGAAAATCATGGACGTTATTCAATCAAATTCTGGGCTGCGTATTGAATAAACTGGGGAGGAGGGTAAGGGCAAATCAGGGTGACCTAAGAACCTAATGCTTAGATTATTTTGTAGATGAGAAAATAGGCTGTTTTTATTGAAAAGATCATTTGAGTAGGGGGACAAGATATCTGATATAACTATTTCTCTTTCTTCACTAGTCTTAATAGTGCTGCTATTCGAGGAAACTGAAGGAGGCATAAACAAGGTTCACTTCCCTTCTCATCCAGTCTTTTACTCCTGAGTCAAATAGAAGATGTTATTTAAAATTATCATCAGAGGAAATCTCCCAGACAGTGGCCAAATCCCAGACAGTCTTCAGATTGCTCCAACTCCTTGCCAGCAGGAATTTAAACTCTGATCTCCAGCCCGATGGCACAATGAACTGCCACAGGACCTGCTGGCTGGCTCCAATTAAAATCTTCCAAATATTTTGCACTTTTTTAAGACTGAAAATCTTCTACAGCCCTTTGCTTTATTCCCACCCTCAACAGTCTCCAGGCACTTTGCTTGTCAAACAGCCCAACACCAAATGTGCTGGTTTTGTTTGACCTATATTACAATGCAAAGCTACTTGGTTCTTTAATTCACTGCCAAATAAAGCTGTTATCTCTGGATAAAGGGAACTAGGCCAAATGGTGATAAAGTCTCAGGGATGAAATGAGATTAAACCAGTTCTACCTCACCTTGCTATTTGCTAATTATATATGTGCTGGTCAGCAGAGCTTACTGTCTGTCTAATCATATGTCTAAAGGTCAATTAAAAGGGCCTAATGCCTACAAATTAATATCCAGTGAAAAGTGTTAATTGGCATAAGGGTATACCTGTCTTTTTTTTTTCTTTTTGTCTTTTCAAGACATTTTCAGGGCATAATACATAATGTATAAAATTACCATGTGCTTTTAAAACACAAGAGTATTTACCCTTTTTTATTTCTTTAAAATTCATAGTGACTTGGCAAACACAATGCTAATGCAGAACTACAACCAGGTCAAAGAACTAACTCTCATTTCTTTTTTAATTAACACTTGGCAATATTCTTAGGGAAAGCATTACTCAGAGAGCTGAAGTCACGTTAGCACCAGAAACCTCTCCAGGGCATCGAACAGTGCTGAGAGTCTTTCATGGAAGCCTTTTTAGAACAGTGGTTCACTTTACATCTTTGCTGTCACTGCATAAACAAACTCAGATCCTTCTATAAAATTACTTATAAATAAACTCAGTAGGCAAGTTTGTTTGACTTGTTGAGAGGGAGGGAAGGGGAAAGCTAGGGTTGAACAACTCCTACTCTGCACTGTTTGAATGTACAGCCAACAGAGAAAGCTGCAGACAAGGGCAGAGGTGTAATCAGGAGACATGCTGCTGTTTTCAGATCGCTCCAGTGTATCCAGGCAAACTGAGGGCTGCCTCTTCCTTTTTCCTCTTGGCCCCAGCTGCTCTTTCACAGATATCAAGGCACCTGAGCTAAACAAGTGCAAGTGTCAAGAGGATCAGGTCCTATTGCTTTCCTGCCAAGCAGCTCCTCTGGAGGCAGCATCTGCTGCTCAGCAGGTGAGAGAAGGATTTGCTCTACTCTGAAACACATACCTTGCCAGCCTCCCCTCACCCCATTTCAAAGGAGGAAGTAAACCAAACTGATAAGGAGAAGTCCAGTACACAGAGGCCATCAGTAAAGGAAAGGGAGCTGAGAAGGTAGGGAAAAAGCCAGAAATGTAGGAGGGAAAGAGAGAAATGCAGTGTAGACAGAAGAGAAGGGCGGTCAGGGAAATTCCTCTAGCTGCAATGTCCTACAGTTGACACAGGCACAAGAGAGGCGCAGGGGAAAATGGTATCAGAGTATTAAAATAGGCAAGTTTATGCACAACTGGTCTTTTGAATTTCAAACTGTTTACAGGCTAGGAGCAAGAAGTGGAGTACTTATGTTCAAAATAAGAGCGCACACAATCTGAGAGATAGAAACAGGAAGAAATGCCAGTTTCAGGCAGTTTAATTTCTTTGAGACAGGACACATATGGAACAAGTTGTCATCAAAGAAATGAGTATTAGCAGATGTCTAGACATCTTTATGAAAAGAGAAGCACTGTTGGGTATAGCGTGACACAGTAGGGAAGTGAGATTGCATTTAAAAGTGGACTGTATTTTTACCAGAAAAAAAGTTACCCGCATCTTTGCAGGAGCAGATTGACATTATTCTGGAAATCTAGATGCTGTAATATTTATAAATTACTATTTCAAATAGAATCTGAGATCGTTCAGTCAGAACTGCCAAAGCAGAAATTTGAATTCTTCTAGCAGATATTTTCCCTTGTTTTCACATCAGGAGAAGTGCCCAAAGCATCTTCTTTCAACCCAAATCTGTCTTCAGTCTCACTCATTTACTTCTGTATACTATACATATTTTGTCAACAGACTTCCACTACCCTTAGGTACTGACACACCCATGTGGACCACACCCATATGTTACTCTGTTGCAGTAAGTGGCCACTATCCCTGCTTATTTGCGTGCTTTAATTTCCAGTTTGCCTGGCTTCATCTGCCAGTCTTCCAGCCACTGCTAGATGAAGGAGATGACTTTGCCAGGCTCATTTCAGTGGTGTCCAGTGAGAGGCAATAGGCACCAATTAAAATATGGGAGATTTAGCCTGAACATAAGGAAACAATTTTTACTGTTAGGATGACCAATGAAACAGATTGCCCAGGGAAGTTGTTGAATCTCCAGCCTTGCAGATATTAACAATCAATCTGGACGTGATCCTGGGCAACCTACTGTAGGTGGCCCTGCTTGAGCAGGGGAATTGAACATGATGACCTCCAGAGGTCCCTTCCAAACTCAGCCATTCTTTGATTCTGTGATCCGATAAAATCATCTTTTGTACAATTGACCCTATCTAAGTGGGCCAAATATTGTAAGACAGAGCAAATGAAATATGTGAAAGGCTTTGATGTTTGGCAAGTTTCAATATTGCATATGAAAGAAGCAAACAAGAAAAATATGCTTATTCTGAATTTAACTCTAAACAAGCCATGTAAAATGTGCATTACAGAAGCGTTTTGAAGGTCTGGTAATGAATAAATGGCATTGTATTGAATGGGAAGAAGCAAATAATAGTATGGAAAGAAATCAATGTTAAGTCTTGCGGTAGTTAACATCTTTGTTAATGAACCAGAAAGGGGATTAATGGCATGTTAATGAAACTCGCAAATGAGTATCTGTTGATCTGTTTCATATATATAGATAAATATATATATATATATAAATGGCCAAAAAAGCAGTTAGGGAAATTTTATTTTATCACAGAAGAAAATAAGTGAGCTTGTACCTGTACACACATATAGATTGTGTGAATACACAAAATGAGAGAGTAACATGAAGGAATAATGTTAAAAACCAATAAAGGACAGTCAATTAACTCAGGTTTAAAAGTGAGCAGCACATAAAAGCATAGAGTTTTAGACTTCCTACTGTCTCTTGAGGGATCTTAATTTTCCCTCATGCCATAATACTTGGATATCTCAAAATCTCTAGAATATTCAACCATATCATAACTCTGCAAGGAAAATATTTTTAAAGAAAATTGTTGGAAGATACTATTATTTTTGGCTTATAAATAAGAAGTCGATGGATACAGGAAGCTTAGTAACTAGAACCAAGAGAGGGCTTTCCTAGTAGTTATGTTGTAAAAAAGATACTGATCACCCTGAAGTGATTATAATGAATTAATGCAAGGCACCAGCTCTGCTTCCTAAACTGCCTCTCTTCTAGGCTCCACTAATTTAATGGTGGGAACATTTTCACTGCTCAGGAAACCAAACTTTGATCACCTCTGTATATACAGTACTTTCTACCGGAGTGTTTTCACTAGTATAAAAACTAATCTTTGCCACAACTGAAGGAATGAGTTCAAATTTACTGGCCCAAAAATAAAAGGGTAGAGGAAAAAGAGAACAAAGAAGGATTATGTGTTTGAATATAGGTCAAATAATATGTAAAATGTTCCTGAGATCTTGGTGACTCCCTATTCACCTACCAGGACTCCGCCTTTAACTACACTGTACAGCTGGCTCTAAGGTTCATAGACTGAGATGCTTCTATGGCACATTGTCATTGTTTCTGATCTTCTTTAAGAATCTAAGTCTTGGACTCTGAAGTATTCTCATGCCACAAAGTTTTATGAACTCTACCTACCCTTTCCACCTATGACTGAATGAATATTGTTTAAGGGACTAGAGGAGATCTTGGATTCACTTTAAACATTTGCCAGACTGTTTGCTCGGAACTCTTCAAGCCAAGCAATTGCATCCGCTATTAAAGGTTACTCAGGGTTATTCAATCCTCCTAACTTTAGACATATAATTTACTTGACTTTTAAAGTTAAATTCCTGCTCTGAATAATCCCCTGGAGGAGCTTGTCTTTTTGCAATAATTATATAGGAAGCCTAAGTGACTGGCTTCGTATCTTAGTCATACTTCAATGTCTAAAGTTGAATGATGTTAAGGCCCCTTTCTTATGTTTCTCTTTTCTTAAATAAGTGTTCTAATTACTTGGCGGTTATTATGAAAGGACATTTGTTTAAGAGAATTGTTGTAGATACCTAAAAAAAAGAAGAAGCATTCAAGACTGTGGATTCTAGGTAGAATGAGTTGGTATTTCCTGAATGGAATGACAGTCACAGAAAAGAACATGGTTTCAGATATGCATTATGCTTTGTGTTTCCTCTTGAATGACAGCCTATACCACCGTATCAATCCCCACTTCCTCGTCCAACAGGGAACTGAATGTGGTAAATTGCATGTCTGGAAAATAGGGGCCAAAGACCAAGAGTGGTTTCCTTAAGCAACTGAACCTTGTAGCAGCAATCTTTTAGACGGGTCATGTTTGCGTTATTCACAGCAATGTATTGTAGAGATTCCAGGGCTGGTAACAGAAATAGAGCTATATCTTTGCATCTAATTGGAGATCAGATTCTCATCTTAATTTCTGAAACCACATGAACAGTGAGACATTAGATTCACATGTATGGTAGTGAGACAGCTATAGCATTAAAATACATGACTACCATGCTCACTGAGGAAGGCCTTAGACATTACAGAGAAGAACCAACCACAGAAACAGTCACCTTAAAACAGTGTGGTAGCTATGCTAATTCACCCGACATACACATAGTATAAATATAGAAACACAGTTAATTTGCCTAAATGTAACACTTATCCCAAGCTGGGGTTCAAACATGAACTCCGCAAGCTGCTGCAGAGAGGCACTTGCAGCCACATGGGCTGCTCAGTGGTCATCACCCTGCCCAGAAATGCACAGTGAAAGTTTGCCTTAAGGGCCTTGTTGGCATTTGTCTGTAAAGGATTTGTCTGAAATTACAGAAGATGTCTCTGTTTTTCCAAAGAAATAAGTCCAAATCTTTTGAGGCCCAGGCTAGCATTTAAACCACTGTGACATCCTTTCCTGACAAACATCATTGCACCTAGATCAATGAATTAATAATACTTTGATTTAACTGTCTAGAACACACATTTACAGAATCTGGCATGTGTCCTTGTTAAATTTCATATGGTTGGTGCTGCCTAGCGCTCTAGTCTATCAAGATCTCTTTACATGGTCTCTCTACATTGAAGGGAATCAACAGCTTATCCAAATTTTGTATTGTCAAAAACTTGGTGTGAATTCAACTCCAATGTCCAGGTCATTGATAGAAATATTGAAGACAATGAAAGGGCCCTAAAATTGAGTCATATGGAGTCCCATCCATGACGGGCTAGCAGCCATATATTACTTCATTTACTACAAACTTTCAGCCCAGTTCTTCAGCCAGTTGTTCACTCATTGTAATGTGTACCTGTCTAGCTGTGTACTGGACATTTTGTCCTGAAGGATACTGAGAAAGACAGTGTCAAAAGCTTTCTTAAAATAAAATTAAAAAAAGCCAAAAACCAACCACACATCCACTACCTTGCCTCCATCCACTAGGCAGGTAACCTTGTCATGACAGGTTACTCAGTAAGTCAAGACTTTCCCTTCATGAACCCACATCAGCTTTGACAGATGACTGCATTTTCTTTCAAGTGTTTTTCAATAACTCACAGAATAATCTTCTCTATAATTTTACCAGTCACCAAAGTAAGACTGTCAGGCCTATAATTACTCTGATCTATTTTCTTGCCCTTTTTGAAATCTGAAATAGCATTTGCTAGCTTCTGTTTAACTGGGATTTCTCCAGATTTCCAATGCAATTGGTAAATAATGGAAAAAAGTCTTACAGTAACTCTCAGTATCCTGGGATGAATCCCATGAGGCTCTATAAACTGGTCTTAAATGCTCATACTGGGGCTAGCTACCTAAACAGCTTATCAGATTTTTATTACTTTTACTAGCCATTAAAGCATTTCTTAAATAAATTTGTTGCTTTTAAAACTACTTTATAATGTTTAGTTTTAGGATATTATAGACTTTCAGGGATATAAAGGAGCTTCAGCCTTAATCAGGCTGACATATTCAAAGCCTATATAATACAACTTTGGTTTTATTTCAAGTTTGTACACTGGAGTCAAATGAGCCAAACTGAACATATTAAAACATCAGATTGATTATACAGGCAGCCTTCTTATGGTGCTTCTCTTGTTCTTGTTGAAATTTTGATAATGACAGTGACAAAATTAAAGTTCTTCTTCATCACCACATAAAAGAGGCAAATGGCCTGGGAAAATAAGCTGTAACTTATTACTCATCATTAGTAATTATTGAAACGCTGCCTTAGTTCCATTCAGGGCGTATAGGGGGAAAGTAAGAATGTTTGTGACAAGTTTACCTCTAGAGTGGAGCCTAAGTATCATCATGTAACCAGTCACATAAACTGATCTTGCATGTAATTACTAAATTGCCTTTTATGGGTATGGAATTCACTAATTGTTTTCAGGAATCACAGACAAGTGACTTGATAATTATGGCAGGTTTTATTTGTTTTGCAATTGTTTTCAGAAACCTTGCTCATATCAAGTAGCCATGGTCCTGGGTTACAATCAACATAATGCATATTTCTATTTGTTATGGTTCTCTTGGTATAGATTTAATTTGACTCTCATTCTACCATCTTCAGGGAGCTCCTTAAACAATAAATTGTATATAATTTTATTTAATGATCACTCAAGTGCCTAAGGTTACAGAGGTGACA
>NW_020955590.1:145225-180267 GCF_003031625.1 Empidonax traillii
TGCTTAAAAATTCTCAGGTGCCTTTTAGGATCCTGTCATAGGCTACTAAGCCCAGATTCCTGACAGAATTTCTCTAAATCTTTTTCCTGCTTTTTATCTCAGGGTACAAACAGAAAGAAACGAACGAAAAAAAGGAGCCAAATTATCTGCTTCATTAAAATGACTGAATGTCACAGACATTTATCATTGTTTATGTATTTAATACTAATAAGTAGAACTTCTAAGAATTATCAAAGGACTTCATTTGTGCTGCAATATGAAACTAAGTGGGTCTGCTACATTAAATTAGACATGAATTTAACTCAAATTTTATCAAATGTTTTGCTTACTTCAGTTCTGATATGTTTTCTGACTGGCACTAAATTTCTGTTTTCCCTTGCTCTGCTGTGAATTTCAGTATGTAGCATTATTCCTCTGATGTTACAGGTCCATTATCTTTGAACAGCTCAGCTTGAGATCATACTATCATGTCTACTTAGGCTTATTTGCCTATACTGATCCATTTGAACTCATTATAATAATAGCTAGGCATTTCGGATATACCTTAATGTTTAGATATGACTTGCTGACTACTCAGTTGCTTCTATGAACTGATGTCATGCTCATTATCTTAAAACTACCATAAACATTTAGAACACAAGCACATTTTTTTAAAAAGAGTAGCTGTGTCCTAAGTCCCAAGAAGATGTAGCTTATGGAAATATCCACTTAAGTAAATATGTCTGTCTCTCTTCTCCTCACCATTAAAAAAAACCCCAAACCAAAGCAAACAAACAAACAAACAAAAAGCAAACAAACAAAAACCAAACCAAACAAACAAAAAACACTTTAAATGATAACTGTCCTAAATAAAGGCAAATCCTCAGCACAGACCTTCACCAAGTCAGGATGGAAGAGGTGAATCAAGAGGACAAAACACTTAGGTTGGCCATCAGTCTCATCCTGAAATGGCTGAACTGGAAGCAGAGACAAACTTTACTTTTTCTCTCTGGCCTACTAGTAGGTATTTGGGAATTCAGTGAAGAATTTGAGATAAATCCCTGTCATGCTGGAAGTTTCAATTAGCAAATTAAATATAGTTAATTAATGATACTTGCAGCCCATGTTGTGCTTATGAAAACCAACTAATTTTTCTGTTATTATTTGCATATTTTTGTTTCGGAGCAATGCATTTGTAAGGACAACACTGCCTTGAGATGCCAGTTTTTTGGCATCACTCTGTGCTAATGAACAGAGTGAGACAGTATATTCTTAAACTGTACTGGAGCTTTTTGTTCTTCTGTTTCAAATAATTTACAACGAAACAACTATGAAATAGCAACTGCTTCATAGACTCTGTTGAAAAACTGTTTATTTCTATGGTGACAAAGAAAATCTACTTTGTATACCCATTCTCATATTAAAAAATAAAGTCCCTCTAGTCTTTCCAGATCACATATTAGTTGGGACTGGGAGAAAAAAACACTTAGAGGGGAAAACAAAAAAAGGAGTAGGAGGTCAAGGGGCAGAGTAGCCAAGGAAGTGCTTCTAAGTCTCTAGATCAGCGTGAGTATCTACTGTATACTATGGCCAAGATTAAAGCAAATTGGAAATGCTAGAAGTGACTGTACTTATATAAGAACAGCAGGACTTGGAGTATCCATACTGATCCGAGTGCCTTAAGATTTAAGACACTACCAGATCAAAGTGGTCAGAGATGAGAAAAATTCAGACAAATTATCAGCAGAATGGATTTGTGAGTGCAACTCTAGTGTCTCATCCTCTTGGTTTTTCAAGTCACAACTGCAGTGAAACATATCTATTAACTTGTGTTAAATATTTAGCCAGACTTAAAAGCTCTTGGTAGTCTAAATAAAGACTCGCAAGAGAAAAGTAGGTAAGTTTTTTTTAAAAAAAAAAAAAATTTACAAGTCTAGTAACATATTCCATAGAGCAAGAAAACAACTGAATTTTTGAAGTTAATTCTGTTAAGGGTATATTAATCCATAAAGACTCTTCAGTGTAGTGGCTTGACATCCTCTGAGTTGCAAGAGCTTGCTCTATAGCTGTGGAGGTGGTTTTGAGCCATCATATTTCATGACTCCTACTTGGGAAATCTATTCAAAGTCTACTTTCTGTGTTATTATCCTGTGGCTTTAGGACTGATTTATTCCATTTCCCCACATAAGCAAGTATCTAAGCAAGAGCATTTAGCCAATGCTAAATGCTTTTGTCAAAGCCTTTCCACCACAAATTCTTTGGACAGGACAGAATGAAGAGGGTGGTAGAATTAAAAAAAGAAAAAATAAACAAACATATAAAGCATTCTTTAACCAAGCTAGTCATTGACATCCCTAATAGCTCATTGAACTATAGGCATCCATAATTAATTAAAGTTACCAGAAGCCTGGGCAAAATTGCTAATTACTGTAATTATAGGCTATTTTTTAATTTAAATTGGCCATTAAGGAATTTTCATGTTGTTTCAGTTTATGGGCATTGATGCATTGGGAATTTTCTGTGTTTTTCGGAAGTGTTGTGCTGTCTCTGTGAAGATCAGTAGCATAGCAATATGTATGGCATCTTTCTTTCTACACATGATTCCTCTAGGCTGGGAAAATTGTTCTGTGGTCTGCCACAGTGAGTGACACTTGCCAACGGAGACGAATTCTAGTACATTACAGAATCCAGGGCTCAATAAAGAAAGGTGTGGGTGTGGAAAAATATCCAATTATTAATTGAGTGCCTTCTAGATTATCCAGAATTTTTAAACTATGTACAGAAGCTGGGAAAGCATAATAAATCCTTTAAAAAAATAAATATGATTTATACACTTGCTATCCAAAGAAACCAAAATTTAGATTTTTCAAAATGGAGAGGAAAAACTAAAATCTAAAAAACTAAAATTTCAATACGTTAGATGAGACTATAAAACTCTTTAGAGAAACAAACCAATCCTTTCCTGAGAGGAGGAACACACTACTTGTTTGCATTGGACAATAACCGTCAAAAGATTCTGATCTTCTGAAACTCCATCATATTCCCTTAGGGTAGTTTTCACAATCATCACTTGCAACAATACTGCGTTTGTGTGGCTTCTCAGTGAGTCAAAGCGGCAGAGAGCTGACTGCAGATAAATAAATCCCTTGTTTTTCACCTGAGTCAGAGAGTTGATCTGACTTGGTGGATGTGTAAGTGTGAGATCTCAGGAAGGGAGGAGGAACAATATTTGTGGCAGCATCACAGTTTTATAGCTACTTAATCCAGTAATGAAAACATACCCTTGGAGTATATTTTCTTTCTTCTCTCCCATCTTCTTGAAATGTCTATGGCAACCTGTAGGTCCTTGTCAGTTTTAACTTTTAAGCCCCTTGTAAGAATAAGATTCTGTCATATTCCTGTTTCTCATCAGCTGTAAACATACTCAGGATCAGAGGTCTATAAAGTCTCTCTCTTCTAAAAGCAATTGGATGTGTCAGCATTGAGAGAAAATCTATAATCAGTTTCCATCACCAGTTAAAGTTAATCGTGGTTTTACGTGAGAGTCAGACCAAGTTCTAGGTGGTTCTATCAGCCTACTGAAAAAAAGCGCAACATAATACACCAGTGAATTTCAAAAGCATATTTACTGTAATTGCAAAGAAAATACATGAAAAACTTTTGTAAATATATACCAGAGCTCTTCATTCTGCTTCACCATACCATTTTCTTAACTGAGAACTGCACTTGTCTGGCTTATTAGTAACCTCCTACCGAAGCACCATCTTTTTCCCTTCCCTAGCATGACTAATTATTTAAGTGGTGTATCCTCAAGGACAAGTTAGAAAGATACCTGTGACTAACACAGGCTGAGATCACATAATGAAGGATATATTTACATCTCTTTGATCAAAGCAAATGGTATAATGAGGGGATCAGATCTTTTTTCTCACTAAAAGGGAGAATACAGAAGGATGATATTGCTGACATTCAGATGTTTTAGGGGAAGTGTGATGTGGTGGGTAGTAGAGATGTATGTAATTGGTTGTTCAGTTCCAAGATTTATTACATACAAGGTGTCAGGTCCATACAACACTGCAAAGAGACATTGGTGATATCCACAAAGATACTCAGGATGAAGCTGTAGGAAATGTAGGGCAGGTATCTTCATCTCTGCTTTCAGCAGTCTACTATTCCTCTTCCCTTGTGTGGTCTCTGGAGCTTAACAATGATGGATTTGTCATGAAAACAGTAAAAAAAAAAATCCCTCTTCTCAAACCCTGAAAGAAAATCATATGGCTGCTGTATTGAGTCAAATTGATTAGAAAAAAAAAAAAAGGCAAAAAAAAGGCTGAAAGAAACAGCGGAGCAGGACCTCTTCTTTTGGTAGTGATTGACTTGGCTGTCTTGTGTAATTTCACTCTTATTTGTAGAAAGTTCCTCCCTTGGCATGGTTATTTTAAGAAATCATTCTACTTTACCAGAGACAACTCTACACAGCTCTATACTGATCTGGATGACATGGACTGATTTTAACAGGGTTTTAGCTTTTTTTCTTGAGAGGTCTTTAAAAGTCAAGAGAAAGTCAATAATTTTGACCCATAAACACCCATAACAACGCAAGTTGTACTATGTCAAGCTGTGTCAAAAAGTTTTCATGGTTTAACTACAGTCAGCAAGTAAATATGCAGCCACTCACTTGTCCCTCACCCTCCCTGGTGAAGAAGAGAATTGAGAAAAAAAGAGTTGAGATAACTACAGTTTAATAATTTAAATAAAATAATATATACTAATAATGCCACTAATAATAATGATAATCAAAAGGAGAGAAAGAGACAGGAATAAAACTCAGGAGAAACATCACATGTTTCAGCACAGTTCAGTTGCTCCCCCAGTTTATATACTGAGCATGGCATTCTGTGGTATGGAATATCCCTTTGGCCACTTTGGGTCTGCTGACAAGGCCATGCTCCCTCCCTGCTTCCTGTACAGCTCCTCACTGGCAGACCACGTGACACTGAAAAATCTTTGACTTAGGGTTAGCACTACATAGCAACCACCAAAAACATGAGTGTATTATCAACATTATTCTCATACTGAATCCCAAACACAACACTGTACCTGCTACTAAGGAGAAAATGAACTCTGCCCCAGCTGAAACCAGGACAGTTATTGTGTGCAGGACTGTCCTGGTGTCAGAGAGAGTAGATGAAGGTAAAGGCTTTACTAGAGAAGAAATTGTTTGCATAGGTAGGCTACTAAGTTCATCTGAGGAACTAAATGTTGTCAGATTGTCCTGAATGAACCTACCTCCCTCAATAAAGCACAGAATCATAGAATCATAGAATCAACTGGGTTGGGAAAGACCTCCAAAATCATCAAGTCCAACCCTTAATATTAAAACATCCAATGGCATGCAAAAAGGCTCCTTCATTTAAGTGGTGTTCCTTTGCATATTCCTTCTTTTTACAGCATTCTTTTACTTTATTAGTATTCCCCTTTGGTAGTAAGGAATATTTTGAAAAGGTCTTTGCAGATATCAGTCCTTTACACAGCTATGTAATTTCACTGTACTGACCAACCATTTCTGTGAAATCCAACTCACAGAGACAATTCAGGAAAGCCTCCTTATATTATTTGGCCTGTAGAAAAAGAACAGTTATGATTTTTTTGTCTTTTAGATTTGTTCTTTCCTCTAAAACATATGTCCTTTCTTACGCTTATAAACACACAAAAAACCCACTATCCAACCATGTGCTTTAAATTACTTTTCCTTAATTATCAACTGTTTTTAAGGACTCTTCCTACTCACTCTTCCTCCCTTCTCCCACCAGGACAACCTCTATCCTTAAAAAGCGTTTTGTGCATATTCTGATCTTTGTTAACCCTTTTGAAAAAAATACCTGTTGGACTTGTCTGTAGTGTTCATGGAGAGAGTTTGATCCCTCAACTAGGTACCTTTGAAGTAAAATAACACTGTCTTGTAATTTTTGATAACCTCAGAAAGCAGAGTACAAAGAAGTGAGAGATGTAACTCACTATTTTATTGACTCTGATTTAAGTAGTCAGCTCTTCAATTCTGGTATTCTGATTGAACAGTGTGCAAATCGTTTGAAAAGCCACAATGGTTTACATTTGCATTGTCTACTGGTATAAACCAAAGGTGAGTTTGAGAGGATCAAATTTCCACTGCCACATGAGAAACAGGGGTTTTTTTTTAAAAAACTATGAATAAAGTGTCAGACTTGAAAATATTTTAGTACAATTTTGAAGAATAATTATTCATTGGTAATGTTGTCTCCAGTTATATCTACTTAAAAAACTGCTAAGAGTGTCACTTAAACTAGTAGTCTTTAGTCATAACAATAGTGTCAACCTATTAAAACGTGAGTTTTCTTGAAACAAAGAATCCAGTCTACAGATGTAACTCCAGCAATAAAATTTGTTAATGTTTTAATTTCTAATATAAAAAATTACATTGCAAGTGTTCCTGTACAAACATTAAAACTTAAGTGGTAGAAATCAGTGTATGTGGTAAGAAATGCATCACGAAGATGAATTCCAAACCCATATGGGAATTGGCAGGAAAGAAATGAAAACATAGATGGTAGGTATGATAAAACAGCAAATAACAGATCAGTTCCATGTCAGGGGAAGACCTGGCAATAAAGCAATTTTTATTCCAATTTCTTGGTTTTCAAAGAAAATCATTTCAGGCCAGACCTCACATCCTAACAGGTAAATTTTGTGACAGTCAGAATTATGTACAGAGGAATATTGCAATCCCTTCTCTATAGCTATTTATAAAGGTATGGAAGAGCTGGATGGTAACATGAGTTTTTGAACTTCTCTCTCTGCCAAGATCTGGAAAATTAATGTCCTGAGTAAACACAGGCTACTTTGTTATCAAGGTTCTTGATTGGGCAGATAGCTGCTTATATGTTTAAATGAAGTATAAAATTAGAGATTTTATATTCGTCTGATATTTATGTGAGAAATTATGGGATCCAATAACTTGAATGTCTAAAATTATGAAAAAACCTGAAATAAAAGATTACATATATTAACACAAGTAAAATCTCTAACCTGTTATAGATTAGTTTTTGCCATTTTGAAATAGCTTGCTGCTTTTGTTTTCAGATACAGTTCTGTAAGTTAGTCAAGACTAAATTTAAGGAAAAGTAACAGTACAATAATAAAAGAGATCCCATTGCAGAAGCTTACTGTCATTGCTTAGCATAATTAAAAAGAAACTCACATTATTCTTTTAATACTCTAGTTAAGATATTCAATAATAGATTCTTTTCCTTTTTTTTCTTTTATTTCCTCTCTGCTTCATGACCATGAAATAAAACAGATGGAGGCTGAAATATGATGTATCATCACCTAAAGAGACCTCCCATTTTATTCAGCACCTTGCACGTGCATGTCTGCTGAAGGTAAGAGAGGTGGAAATGGTTCAGGAAAAAGAGAACTTTAGAAGTCTGAAAACAGAACCCAAAACCCAAAGGGAAATGAATAATGCTGGAGTGCTTTAGTTATGGAAAAAAAGAGAATTCCATTTGAAGTTCTCTTGTAAAGTATAAGGAGGCTGACATGGATTCCTATCCCATGTCCTGAATCACTTCCACAGTTTGCACTGATGGCTGAGGAAAGATGGCAAGATGTAGATATGCTAAAGAGCTGAACTTGATAGGTAAAAATGGTATGTGATAGTTGTATGAACACACATACTTTAGTCAAAACAAACCATTTAAAAGATGCATATGGAGGCTACATATGCCACATAAGGAGTGCCATAACTAAAATATACTAGAACATTTCTTTAATAATATTTATATTGGAATTAAAAGTGGTAAAACAGGAGTAGACAAGTTTCTGGTATGGCAGAAGAGCTGGCACTATGATCAGATTTTAGAGGAACTAGGAACAAAGGATAACAGATACTCTGAAAGCTGCAGCCCACTGAAGCCTGTGAGAGAGGAAATTGCACTAAGTTAGTCTAGGGAAAAAGTCAGTCGAAGGGTACATCTGTGTGGGACATTGTAGGCAGACAGATTCTCATTTCATGCAAGATTTGAGCCAGCAGGACCTGGGAAGTGTGACATCAATCCAAAAATCATGTCGTTGTTTTACTGAAGCAACACTAGCACACAACTCTGGGTCTTCTCAGGGTAAATTATTTCAGGATCAGCAATACACTGATGCTGTGATGGCCTTCATCACACTGACCGTTATCCAACTACCTGCAATTTACCATCGAGACACAGATAAAGGCTAGTTGGACATCTTCTTTTCTAGGGTAAGAATCGGACCAGATAGGGCAAACACACAGGAGAACCTATATCTGGGACTCAGTTTTGGCACACTAGAATGGCAGTCTCATATGGAAATGTATGCAAGAAGGTTGTAAGGTGAAGAAGTGTATGCACTCTAACTGGTGTGATCAGGTATTTAAAATGTAATTATCTCTTCTGTATGAAAAATGACTGATTCTGAATAGAAAGAACTTCAAATATGAATAAAAATTTAGCATATGACTCTTCACTGGACCAAAGAAAAAAATTACTGTTTTTATCAGTGCTCAAAACAATAGGGTTATCTTCAATCTTGAGTATAGAGCAGAAAGCTCTTTTTGGCTAAATGTGGAGTAAGTTTATTCTGATGTTTCTTTAAAAGTATTTTTCCTTCTTTTTTTTGTGTGTGTGGTTTTTTGTTTGTTTGTTTGACTAAGCTACGTGGTCTCTAAGTGTTTATCTATGGTTTCACTTTTTATAACTTTCCTTTCATGTTTTACTATTTTATGCAAGATTCTAGCACTTTGCAGCATAATGAAAAAAGTGCAAGTAATGTGTTTGAACAGATTCCTTGGATTAATTATTCACAAGGAAAAGTTGACCTTCTCTGCCAATAGTATTCATTCTTATCCCTATCTCTTTCCCTTGGTTTGCATCACATTAGGTATTGAAGCGAACAGTTACTGGAAGAACAGCAAATTCTCGAGCTTCTGGGATCCTATTTTTAAAAGTTCATATTTTCTAAGCATTCATACAAGCTTAGAAAGAGAGAGGATTGGACTGAAAAATACAGCATGTGTGTGGAAAGTTGGATAGAAGAATGCGGTAGGAAAAGGGAACGAAAGCAGAGAATACACAGCTACACTTTTTGCAATCCTCCCTTAAAGTAAATACTTACTATACCTATATCAAATCATGTAAACCTGGACTGTATGCAAATCTGCTTCAGTGGAATTAATGTGAATCATCTAGGTGAGTAATAAAAGAAAGCTATTAATCATTTAATCCCAGTTTTCAGCCTCCAGTGACTGCAAATATAACTATCTTCAGCTGGAATCCTCAACTAAACACAGATGTTGAGAAGCCAAACATTGCTCAGGAGGTTACTTTCAGCAAGTGATCTGTCACTCCCTAATATATATATTCCTTTGTAAGGAAATCTGCTACCAGATGTGCCCATAAGTATGGCGAGCTCTCCCTCCTGATGAATGTACAGATGTCTGCAACGAGGTAGGCACCTCAAAGACTCCTTCCTGTCCTTCATACACTGCTTATGGTAAAAGGGTCCTATGCTAAATGCAACCCATTGTGGCACTTATTCCTATTCCCTTAAATATTCTGATATATTAATCTGAATTCCAAAGGCAGAGAATAAAAAATTATGTATTTACATGTTACAATTTACACTACGTAGGTCTTGAAAAAGCTCTGTGTTGTTGTAACACCTGTATCTCAACCATGGCAAAAGGGAGGAACTTCAACTGCTGCCATACTACTTGAAACAAAGGTCAGACTCCCTTTCAGAATAAGACTGATACAACAGACAGGCAGTTTATCGACTCATTTTGTTTTCCTGGGCATAACCACACTGTTATTTACCATGACTACAAAAAAACCTTTTAATTCCCTGGGATTGAGGAGCTGGAGAACACAAAAAGGTGCAGTGTTGCCTGACACTCCCATAAGTATCACCAAAAGTAACCCAATGCAACATTACATTCCACAAAAGGGTCCCCAGAAAAAGCCAAATGAACCACAGAAGGAAACCTAGTTTGTTTTCCCTTTGATTTTCAAAGCACACCTCATGGCCAAGCCAGGAGGGAACAGCCTTCCCTACCTGAAGCAATGAACTGTAAAAACAGGATTATAATTTTGTTGACTTTAGGATGAAAAAAAATTCATAGCTTTTAATGTTCCCTCCATCAGATACCTGAGACATCTAATTCACTGCTAACATTGGGCTAACAAGTACATAGGTTTTTCAGCTGCATCTGTCAACTTTCAAGATGAATTGTCAACAGAAAGTGTGTAATTTTACCACAGTGAAAAGCTAGACTGGTTTTACCTGTTCTGTCAAAGAAACAATCTTAACCAGTCATAGATTTACTTGGGAGAGAGTATAACAGTGTTGTAGGAAAGAGCAAGAAAAACGTAAGCAAAAGTGGCTACTGCTTGCATTTCTACATCACAATCACGTCACTCTTCTTTCTACTCCTTTCTCAGATCACAACATCTGGCCTTATCTGAACATTGATAGGGTAGTTTTTCAGCCTATTCACCATGAGGGAAACTAAGACCAAGGAGTGATTCTAATGATTGTGTAGATTTATTGTCATTTGTTTCTAAGCCAATCTGGCAAAATCAAGGGTAGTTAAAGACCCTTTCCTGGGAATTAGGGTATAAGTGCTTTAACTCCCCAGAAAGATTGAACTGAAGGATACCCTCCTGCATCCTTAAACCATGAAGTTACTGTGCAAATGGGGTCAGTTTTCCTTCTCTTGAACATTGAATAAAAGCAGAGGGCTTCAAAGTGTTTGGACTCTGTCCCTAGAGGAATATATAAGTATGTCCTAAGAGCAGACTCCTCAACACGAATAAGCATGGAAAACCTTGTCTGTGGATCCTAGATGTGAAATATATACAAAGCTGGTTAGATCTGATAAAAGTGAATTAGTTCTGGAAAAATGCAGAAGAAGGTTACTTATTAAATGGGTATAGTGATGAAAGCTAGGATATTTACAGACTTTCCCTACCTAGAGCTTTTGAGAGAAAATTTTATTTTGGTACTGATAAACTTCAATGCCTAAATTATGTGAACCTGTCCCTTGGTCCCTTCAAGGAAATTCCTTTAAATTCTTTTCAATATGACCCAGAAGCAGATTTTTATATATGTTGGCATATGACTGTTAAGGGTTGGGGTTTTTTCAATGCACTTGTTCAAGCACTATTTGATGAACAATGTATTTGCCAAATTTTGTCCATATTTGTCAAATAAATTATTCAACAAATCATTTTCGCTTTATTTGATCAGCTATAACAGCCTTTCTGACTCTTCTGCAATCTAGATATCTTTTAAATAAATAAGTATGCTTGTCTCCAGAGACTTCAGCATTCGAACAGCTGGTTTCCATCACCATGGTAAAAGCCTGGAGGGTGATTCTGGATGAATACCATTATTCTTCCCTGGTGTAGGACTGTGTATAAGAAGAGCTGGAGAAACTTTTTGTAGTTTAGGTCCATAAGAATGTTAGGAGAAATGAGTTCTAAATTGGCCTTTGTTGGAAAAGAGGCAAGTCCTGAATCCTGGTTTAATATGAAGTAGGTAGGTACACCAAGGTGCCTCATTTCTTGAAATGGATGAGGTGTGAAGTGGCAGGCAGACCTAAAAAGTCAAGCATTGGAAACTGAGTCTTCAGGACAGTCAACTCTTCAAGACAGGTGATACCACTTACTGAGGGAAGGAAATAAACTGTTTAAGGTATCCATGATTTATTTTTTGACAAGAAACATAAAACTTTGATAAAGAACCTTGAACAACATGTTTTAATGAAGTATCTTCAATCGTAACAATCCGCTTCATTATATTTTACTGAGAAATGAAAAAAATATACAGCTATGATTCCTAAACATTGATGTTCAGAGTTTTTTAAGCTCAATATGGTATGTCCAGACTGCCACTGGTGCTTAAAAATGCTCACCTGCATAAAGAAGAAAATTTTCTATCACAAAAACCTCAGGGGAGCAGTTGGCTGGAAATGAGAATATCGTCATTATCTACAAGTCATGGAGGAGACATTGTTGTAATAATAAAGGCTTACAATTGTTTTACCTAACTTACAATTAAAATATCCTTTTTCTTAATAGAAAATTTGGATTAGTAGCAGCAAATCTGTGGAAGATTCATACTTGATTCTTAATGGTTATCATTGCCCTTGGGGTTGTACTTTACGCTAAAGGTAAATTTATACATAATTTATTTAGGGTTCATGACTTATTAATAGAAGTTTCAAGAGTGTTACAGGTGTATATGGTATGTGCCATGGATGATTATGAACACCTCAATAAAATGTATTATATTCATTTGCTGCCTATGACTACAAATGATAAAGTTACTTGTCAAATTCTGCAGTCATCTCTTTAAAATAGTAATTTATTCACCACATTCTAAGTACTTATTAGATGTTTATCAGTTATTTAGAAATTTATCTTTAAAATAAAGTTTATGCCCAGTTAGCAGCTGGACAAATGTCACATGAAAATATACAGCATTACTGATTCTTTCTTTGAAAAATACATTTATTTAGGATTAATATCATATTTATCTTTTGAAATGTATGTCCTTCATTTTGCTGTAAAATTTGTAGTGACAAGTAGAACACTGTTAGAGAGAAGATCTGGGAGTGGTTATTTTCTACTTAAATGCTTCTTTAGGCACTGCTAGACTAATTGAAAAACTTGGGCACTGTGAAGACAAGGAACAAACATGTACATGTTGACTGAAACAGTGTGAGTTGCAATCTCACTGAATCCTTTTGGATAAAGCAAAGACATTTAGACTGATGAGAGAAGGATATGTTTTCATACAGTGAATAATGAAAAGAAGACAGTCCTCTGAAGGAATTAGTTTCTAGGTAGGTCTTTTTCCAAAACAATATGGTTTGATAATAGGTTGGGAGCATATGTGCCTGTATGCATATATAGGTACAAAGTGCCATGTGATTGCAGCTGTCAATTCTTCAACTCAAGAGTATGCTATTGAGGACAAAAAGCTGGGAGCCACTTACAAAAATATGAACTTTACAGAAACAGATTAACTTTAGAATTAGAAAAGCAGTATTGATATTCAAGATAACAATGATTTTAAGCAAAATTTTTATGATTATTTTGGGTCTTATCAGCTGGAAATTATAAAAAAAAAGGAGGACTAGTCATGACAGCAGATGATGGAAACTCTTGGTTAGATGAAAGTTATTGTAGACAGATATGACTTCTGGACGCACAAGGTGAGATATTTCCTTGTGAGATCAACATAACTCCAGTACCAGAAGTGGAGTGACTACTTTTCAGCCATTAAGAGATAAAGTCACAAGGAACAGCCCTGACTGCCTTGAACTGCAAGGTAACTATTCAATATTCTTTTTTTTTTTTTCCTCTTAAGTAGATTCAGATTTATTTAGACTTTCTGTGTGAATTCATAGTATCACATGCAAAAGTCTACACTGTCTACACCAGAAACTGATGTCATCACCCTAGGGCACTTTTATAGCAAGTAGAGGAAAACAACTGCTTTGAGCAGGAAATAGATTTGCCTTATTTTTTATCTGTATTTAGATGTACTTACACCCTACAGAGAGGAATGGAGAGACCTTGATTAATGGTTTGGTAACTTACCTAGAAGATGTCTCTCCCACTCTTAATAGGGCAAACTTTACCTTGGCTCAACTGCATCCCAAATCACTGTTCTAAACATTCTACTAATGATTTTCTTGTAGAAAAATCTTGTTTCCCTGGCCAGGACTGCTGTCACCCTGGTGCAGAGCAGGGACAGATAAGGGCAGCTGCTTCTTGCAGAATCACAGAATCCTGGTACAGGTAAGATTGGAAAGGGACCACAGTGGGTCATCTGGTCCAACCTCCCTTCTCAAGCAGAGTCATCCCAGATCACATTGCATAGGATTTTGTCCTGATAGTTCTTGAATATCTCCAGTGAGGGAGACTCCACAACCTCTCTGGGATACTTGTTGCAGTGTGTGGGCACCTGCACATAAAGTTGTTCCTCATATTCAGGTGGAACTTCCTATGTATCAGTTTCTGCCCATTGCCTCTTGTCCTATTGCTTGGCACTACCGAGAAGAGCCTGGCTCCATCCTCCTGAGACTCTGTCTTCAGATACTTATAACCACTGATGAAGTACCTCTCAGTCATCTCTTTTCAAGGCTACACAGTTCCAGTGCCTGAGCCTTTTGTCGTAACAGACATCCTCCAGTCTCTTAATCATCTTTTTTGTCCTCCACTGGACCAACTCTAGGAGCTTCGTGTTTCTCTTGTACTAAGGAGCCCAGAAGAGGACACAGTTCTTCAGGTGAGGCCTCACTAGGGGTGAATAGAGGGGCAGGATCACCTTCCTTAACCTGCTGGCAATGTTCTTTCTAATGCACCCTAGGATACCATTGGCCTTCTTGGCCACAAGGACACATTACTGTTTCCTGGGCAGCTGCTTGTCCACCAAGACCTCCAGGTTCTCCTGCACAGAGCTGCTTTCCAGCTGGTCAGACCCCAGCCTGTGCTGGTGCATAGGGTTATTCTTCCCCGGGTGCAGGGCCCTGCACTTACCTTTGTTGAATTTCAGACAGTTCCTCTCTGCCTGTCTCTCCAACATGCCAAACTCCTGAAGGGCTGCACATCAACAAGATCAGCTCTCAGAAATCTCTGACCCAGGAGACTAGGATAAAGGAATGCAGGAAGGAAGACATTCCTTTGGCCAGGGAGGTTTGGGTTAGAAAACACCTGGGTAAACTAGACATTCACAAGTCCATAGGCCCTGATGGGATTTGTCCATGAGTGCTGAGCTGGTGGACACCATAACAAGGCCACTAACAATCATCATTGAAAGGTGATTAGGAGAGGTGCCAGAGGACTGTAAGAAAGCAAATGTCTTCATAAAGGCCAAGGAGGAACCAGAGAACTACCAGCCAGTCAGTCTCACTTCAATCCCTTGAAAGGTGATGAAGCACCTCATTCTGGAGGCCATCTCTCTCCACATGGATGACAAGAAGTGATTAGGAGTAGTCAGCATGTATTCATAGAAGGTAAATCATACCTGATCAACATGATTACCTTCTACAATGGTGCAACTGCATGGATGGGTGAGGGGAGAATAGCAGATATTGTCTACCTTGACTCCAGTGAGGCTTTCAATACTCTCTTTCAACATCATTACAGACAAATTCAGGAAATGTGGACTGGATGAGTGGACAGTCAGATGGAGTGAGAACTGGCTGAATAGCAGATGCCAGAGCATTGTAATCAGTGGCACAGGGTCTCGCTAGAGGCCTGTCACTAGTGGTGTCCTCTGAGATTTAATACCAGGCCAAATAATGTTTAAGTTTTTCATCAATGACTTGGATTAATGGGTAGATGCTTCCTCAGCAAGTTTGCTGATGACACAAAGTTGGGAGGTTTTCCTGGCTTCTGACAGACTCATAGACAGGTCTGCACATGGGATTTGGAGCATACAGTAAATTCCTGACTACATTTTAAACACTTTTTTTTGCTGTGTGTCTCATAACCTTCTTCTTCCTGCTCCTCTGCAGTGAACACTAGCTTCAAATGGGCTAGGGTTCCTTTAAACAATTAAGTATCCAAGGGCCCTTTGTAATATAGTTCATTCATGACCTTCTAATCTGATTAAACCTGGCACTGAAGTTGGTACTAATTTGAGTTATAACAGGAACATTAGCTTTGGCTGTCAGTAAAACTCTCATAGTGGCTCCAATTTGATTGTTGTTTGGTAGATTACTTTTAAAAAATTTTTTCTATTTGTTATGGGATATCATAATTGTATAAGTGTACAAAATTTAATATTAAACAGAGTAGCAATGCCCAGCCACTGTTGTTGATTTTGAAAACAACTGAAAAGGCACTTCAGTAAAATATGACCTCTGTTAACAACCTATCATAAAGCAGTTATCCTGCAGAAGATTTTGTGTGTATTAAATTCAGCACTTTATCCTGTAATGGAATTCACTGCTTACCTATGGTACACACAGCTTCAAATCTAAGAGTGCTTAGGTTCTGAGTGACGAAGAAGAAGGAGGGAAAGCACCTTGTGGAAATTCTAGAGAGAGAAAAGTCAATATTTTGTTTCCAATTTAATGTGCAAGTGACGCATACTTTAACCCAGACTTTAAAGCCATCAGGAAAAAAAAAATGTATGAGTGTCATACTCATGGTGATTTTTAGATAAAATAATCCTGAAGCATTTCTCTGAGGCATAGATTAAATGTTCATTACGTAAATGTACTTCCTCATCAATCTGTTCTTTGTTCATTTAGATAAAGTCTTACACTGTTTGAATGTCAAACAATTCCTGCTGATAAATAAATAATTCAACAACGAGATACTGTTGTCCACAGTACATGAAAAATTGTAAAGAAATGTCAATAAATTGACAATATTAAATTTCAGTCAACTTACTCTGATTGCATAATTAAGGGAATGAAAACATAAAGAGTTCCAAACAGTGCTAACATTTAGCGTGTAATACTGGTATATAAAACTTTCATAATGTACCAAAAATGTGCCCCAGAATAACAAAAAATAAAACACTACCTCTATGACATCATAATATCAGTCTTATTGTTGGTTTTAATAACAAGAAAAGGCGGCAATTAGCTTGTATATTTATGAAGCACTTCCATTAAAGCATTGCAATGAGAAGAAATAATATTATTGTCTGTTACATCAGTCCATTTTGTTTGGAATTGTGTTTCAGGGGTTCATATCAGCAATTCTGAGAAAGAGAAAAACAAATTGACTGTAGTAAGCACTTGTAGAAAACCCTGTTCAGAGGGCAAGTTTTTATCTAATCATTGCTCCAGTAGTGGTGAAATTATTCAATGGGGGAAAAATTTATATCTATTCTATTTACTATTTTGGAGGTGTTTCAGTTATTCAAATGCTTTCCTTCATCTTTCTATTTGTGACTTTTAAAAGGCAGAAGTATCTTTGCATTGTGCAAAATGCTTTTCCTCTTCTGAAACTATGTGTAACCTTTGAGAAAATGGATAAGCATTTTTTTAGGTTTTCACTGTTGGCTCTTCCACGGAAGCTGTTATTTACAGACAGTCACTTTGTTCCTTGTGTTCCTATCTCTCACAGAAGAAGTATTTCCTGGAAACTGGATACTTGTGTTTTACCAGAAATTTTTGAAAAAGAAAAGGAAAAGACTGTAGGTGTTCAATATTTCTTTGTTCAAAGATTGCTTTATTAAATTCACACAATAAATTTGGGATTATTTTTCTCTGGCTACATAGAAATTAGAAGCTGAATAAACTCTTCCAACTGTATTCTTTGCCATGTTTATCTAATACAGAAAATAATACTGGCTGATGATAATTGAAACAGTATCACTTAAAAAAAAGAATAAATTAAAGAAAAATAAAACCCCACAAATATATAGTAGAAGTAATAATAGAAAAAGCCAGTCTTTGCTTACCAAACCCTGAAGGTACCCCTTAGTTAATATTTAGATATTTACAATGAGAATATATATTTCCACGTGTTTTGTATTTTTTAAAATTATCTTATTAGTGTCATTTTTAGTAGAAATGAATGACAAAGAGATTTAGCTGAATAGAACTAAACATTCTATGTTTCACTTAAGCATTTATTAGGCTACTGCTAATTAGGCTGGAGGTTTTCAACTATAATGGCACATGTTCCACTTTATAATACAATTAAGGATGCAATATGAATATTTCATGCTTTCATTAGCTTTGCTGTATACAGAAAGGATTGCATCTCCTACAAACAACAAAATCAAAAGATTCCAAATGTCCAACAGGGAAAAATCAAGTTTACATCTGTATTAATGTAGGTTGAAGACTTGTTGAAGAAAATGCTTGAAACCAAACAAATTTTCTTTCATGCCAACGTTTCCATATGTAGAATGCAAATAAATATAAAGAAGGAGAGAAATTAGAAGGAAAATGAAGAGAAACAAGCAACATAGATATAAGTTAGGGAGAAGGAAAGCAGGGAATATTCAGTTTGCATCCTTTTTGCCAAAAATTTATTTCTCTGGCTTCTTTGCCCACATCAGGTCATAGGTAAGGCAGATTTGAAGAGGCTATAATTCAAAAGGGTAGATAGCCTTGGCCTCCGATGGTGTCTCAAGTCAATTTGCCTGGTAGCTCAGTCAGAAAGTATCAGGATACTATTAAGCAAGCAAACACTAGATTAAATTTGCGTAGTATATGACTCTTTGCCACTGGGTACTGCAAAAAAAAAAAAAAAAAATCAGCAGGTATGGAAGAAATAATGTTTATAGAAAACTGTGAGAAAGGTAAAAAGTCATTCTGTTCACCTTTATTGTTTCATTTGCAAAACAAAATAATAAAGGAAATGTAGCCAAATATTGATAAATGTGTCAGCTTCAAAACATACCTGTGGTCTAAAACTGCCAGAGGTCTGGAATTAACATACCCAAGATGTAGTTAAACATACTGTAGGAATCTCCTTATAACAGTGTTTTCATGAGACAGCTGAACTATTCAAAAAGTTAGCAGGCGCTCTCCTCACATATTCTTCATCCTTTTACTCCATCCTCATCCTCCCTTGCATTTCTGTTTTACTGCCTCTGCTTTCAGTCACGTACCCTTCCCTCATGCCAGCCTATACTTACTTACATGTACTTACATGTATGCTCATGTGCTAGTTCACATATCCCTGTCTAATACTGTTACAGTTAGTTTGAATTGTGATCAGGGAAGTTTGTAAGCAGCAGAAGCTTGCAGAGAGGTAGGAATGGGAGGAGGGTTCTTTCTGTACTTATGACCTATGTATTTGTGTACAGTTGCTTCTGAATTCTCTGTCTTGGTGATATAACTGTTCTGAAATTGTCTGAAATTGAAGCTTATCCAGGTCTCTGTGCTTTTATTAATTACCACTTGTGGTAATCAACTGTTTTTAAATGTTCTTTTTGACTGATTCTTCAAAACAGGTTTCATAGCTTGCCTAAGGAATGCAAAAATTACTTGCTACCCTAAAAACCAGACTGGAAGGATGTGGAGAGCAATTAGCATATCATGAGTCACAGCCAAGGAGATTGTAGCGGGGAGTCTGCAGGATCACTGATGGTAAGCCTAGGGGTGCAAGGAACAGCACTACCATGTATACTTGGTTTGGAGGCTGAGCTTTCCAAGCAATACAGATCTATCCAAACCGTCCAAGTTTGAAGGAAACCTGTGTTTCACACACGAGTGTGAAGAGAACAGAAATCCAGAGAGCCATTACAGTTGTCTAGAATAAGTAGGAAGAAATTCCCATACCCCAAATTTTTTCTATTATTTTAAGGGTATATATTTCCATGACAAGTATTATGATACATATTTTCCCACTGACTTTAGACTCTGTAATTGTGCTTTTTCCAGATGATGCTTTTCTCCCCCCTCCCCTGCCATTTTTCACTAGTCATAGAATCATAGAATCAACCATCTGGGAAAAGACCTCTGAGATCATCAAGTCCAATGCTTGATCCAACACCACTCTGATTACTAGACCATGGCACTCAGTGCCACATCCAGTCTCATCTTAAAAACCTCCAGGACCAGGAATCTACCACCTCCCTGGGCAGCCCATTCCAACGTCTGGTTACTCTCTCTGTAATAATTTCTTCCTAATATGCAACCTAAACCTACCCTGCACAGTTTAAGACTGTAATGTGATGTTATTGTAACCTTACTAAATACCCAGTCATGAGCTCTGTGATAAAAATATTCAAGAATATTATTCTTCCCTCATAATAGACAAGTTGCCTTCTTAATTTCAGTTGGGGAGTGGGGAGAGATGGTATGACACAGGGAGCAACACAGAGAATACTCTTCCTTTTGGGGACAGGTGAAAAAATATTAGTTTCTAAGATTTCTCAAGATTTCTCAGGACTCTAGCATTATAAAATAATTACAATAAATGGGGCAGAAAATGATAGTCAGAGGAGAAAGACGCTGGCAAGGAAATTATCTTTCTAA
Organism: Empidonax traillii; assembly: GCF_003031625.1. Classification (NCBI taxonomy): domain Eukaryota; kingdom Metazoa; phylum Chordata; class Aves; order Passeriformes; family Tyrannidae; genus Empidonax; species Empidonax traillii. The sequence continues at coordinate 165,231 of NW_020955590.1, forward strand.
TTTATGCATCTAATGGGCTTCTTTTTGTAGTTCAGCTGTCATTACAGAGTAGTTAAAATATCCTCTTTGTATATTTGCTATCCATACAAAATAATTCCTTTCTTCCCCTCTCCTTTTAAGTGGTGGCAATTAAAAAAACATTCTTAGGTGCTGGAGAATAGAGAATTCCCAAAGCAGTCCTCAGCTGCAGCCATTGAGTTACGCAGCCTCACTGCTTGTAAGATAGAGATTGACATACCTGTGGCAGAGATTGTCATCTAGTGGTATCCAAAACTAATGGTATCTAGTTTTAATGAGAAGAAAGTCTGGGTTCTCTTTACTTTCCCCCTTTCCTTTTATGAATTATGTTGATCAAGTCTGCATTGAATACTTAGGTACTGTCTCACCTTGCATTTGTTTTAGATCTGTTGACTTTTATGGGTTAAAAATTATTCAGAATTAAGTTCAAAGGAAAGGTTTAAATGTTTTCCCAAATGGAGGCACAAGACAAAGCTTATAAGGATCAAAGAAGACAGGAAATTGAGGACCCAATTGATCCACAGTAAGTTTTTTCCGGAGTTTTAGAGAAGAGGATCCTAGCATTTCAACTCAAATATTACCTATCCATATTTTGAGTGTTCTATTATTTTAGTTTATTTATTTGGGGCAATCATGCTTTGTGTTAAGCAACAAGAGTTGTTTTGGTTGTTTTCTATAATAAGTAAGAGCATTAAGAAGGAAGAAAAGTATTCACCTCTTAAACCATCTTCAAGTCTTTATTCTCCTTTGACATGTCTCTAAATATTGAGATGCTACTAAAATACAGTATGAATTGATAGTTATATAAATAAATTCTAAGTACACAATTAATTAGAACAATAGAAAGGGGGTTGATGCAGATTCTTCAAAGAAGAACATTTTGATGTTACTAGGAGTAACTGATACCTCATGCTGTTTGCATTAGAACAGTCAAGTAAATGATTTTTCATTTATGGTCTTATCTAAAATCTCAACTTACATTTTTCAGTAGGAATAGTCTGGAGCACATATAATCAGTCTTTTATCAGTAAGATGTCCCCATTCTGTCATATGAAATCATCTCATTAGTATATTGTCATCAGAAGAGGTGCTTTCACGTTTGGAGCTGTTGTGAGCTGCTTACTAGTACTACTATGTACTAGAATATTCTGAGTTGGAAGAGACCCACAAGGATCATTGAGTCCAAGCCTTAAGTGAAATGGCCCATACAGGGATCAAACCTGCAACCTTGGTAGAGCTAATCTCAGGGTTTCAGCCTAGAATAAATGGTTCCATGATTAACAGAAATGTACTTGAATTTGATGAAATAACATTTCAAAAAATATATTTCAGGTAACACAGTATATTATGTTCTAACAGCAGCAGAAACACCAGATTTGACAAGCAATGAATGTGTTTTTTCTGCTGCTAAAATTGACCCTGGCTTAAGCACAGCAGAGGCAGGTTGTTCTGTGCCTGTACTGATTTTTCTCTGTTATATAGCAGCATAATCAGCATTGAAGTGGTAGACTGTGTGCCTCAAATTCTCAATATAATGACCAGGCTCTAATGAACATAATGTAGCTGAGATGACTACAATTTCTTTGTCTTTTTCTCTCTGGCAATGTTGTCTCAGTAATATCTGCTTCAGCTGTCTTGGAAAGAAAGAAGTTAAAATTATTTCAGCATTTTCAGATATGAAAATGTCATGTGTCATGCAGTGGTTCCATCTTTTTCGTGACTTGATGACAACCACTTCCTCTCTGGAATTAACCATATCTGATGGTTAAAGTGATGAAAAAAAAAAAAAAGTGGTGGGAAAAAAAAAAAGTTAAAGTGGTGAAAAAAAAAAAGAAGCAGTCATGCATCTAAAACATTATTCTCACAGTTGCCTTCCTCCTCTGAAGTGAGTTTTTGTTCACGGTCACCAAGCATCAGCCAGGTGTTCATCAGACATGTAAACAACATGATTTGTGGGAGATCTCTCTTCAGTCTGTGCCCATTACTAGAGCATCCAAACCAAACTCAAAATACTTTTTTGGTTGCACTTAACACTGGGGTTTTTTAAGTTTTAGGGTTCATATAACTGGATATACATCTAATCTCAGGGGAAGAAAGTTTGGTCTTTGCATATTAATCCAATTTTCAGTTTACTTCTATGTGATTTGTAGACAGGACATAGAAAGATAAGATGTGGCACAGAGTTTACTTTCTTTTGCCCGTTATCTGCCATCTCAACTCTGAGAAGACTTCATGGGTTGTATAAGTTAGCTCTGAGTACCTTCCCAAGCACCCAGAAAGATCTCATCCAGGTTGTCTGGAGAGTGGAAGGGCCACATGCAGGAATAAGACAATAGTTTTGTCTATTGTTCACTTACATAGTTTGTGATCTTTTAGAAAGTCTAGACAACCATGTCTTTGAGTATAAACTGTGAGAGAAAATGAAACATCCTAGAATTCAAGTAGTTTAATAAAATACATGTTTTAGGAGGAACTCTGTAGTCAGAGAGAAAAGCAAATGAACCCAGTAAACAGCTATGAATCTTATCAAAACCTGCCCTCTTCTGCATGCATGGTTTAGTTGACATGATGGTGGGTATTCAGTCAAAGGCTGGGCTCAGTGATCTTGGAGGTATTTTCCAACCTTAAAGATTCCATGTTTCTATGTTCTAAATGAGCCAATATAGAGACAAGTTATTGTTCTCCTTAAGGACAAAGAGTCTGAAGGATACACAGCTTTTCATTACTTGAGTATTTCCCTTCTTCTGTTTGTCCTACTTCTTATGGTGTGTGCCTGTTAGGCTTTATGAGGTTAAAAATGTGACACAATTAATTATTATAGTAGCCATAAAGATCTAAGTTGCATTGTTTTTCTTCCCAGAGTATCTTATCCTGTTCATTTTATGGGGAGTAATATAAAATATATAACATATATGAAACAATATAAAATACACATATATCTTTATAACATATATAAAACAATGTAAAATATATCACATATATAAAGCATATAACAACATCTTGATCTCACTAGTGCTAGTTTTCCCTAAAATCTGTTAGCATTCGCTTCTGTGCTGCTGAGGAAGAGAAGCAGTACAGAGAATCTACAGGCCCTATTCTCCAAATCCTCTGGCTGAATATTGACTGAGTTTGTCCTAAAGATAAATATTGTTTCTTACTGTATGTTCATGGCGAAATTTTGGTAGTGGGGAGCTACAGGAGTGGCCATGGCCTCTATGAGGAGAGCCTGGGGCTGCCCCATGAAGGATGCTGTTCCAGCCTCTGCGCAGCAGAGAGGAGTGAGGGAAAAGAAGTGTGAGAAACAGCCCTGAAAAAACACCAAGAGCAGAAAAGTAGAAAAGGGAAGAGGTGCTCCATGTGCTATTGCTGAGATTCCCCTGCAGCCTGGGCAGGAGACCATGGTGGAACATGGTGGTACCATGCAAGGCCCCATGTCTGAGCAGGAGGATATTCCCTGCAGGAATTGCAGACCAAAGACAGGACCCACGTAAGAAAGAAGAAGCAGCAAAGAGGAACGGCCATAGAATGACCAGAATGAGTTGTAAGAATTGTTGTGAATTGACTATGGACAATGTGTAATGGCTTAAAACTGAAAGAGAGTAGGTTTATCTTAGATATTAGGAAGAAACTCTGCCATGAGGATGGTGAGTTACTGGAACAGGTTGCCCAGAGAAGTTGTGGATGTTCCACCTCTGGAAGTGTTCAAGGCCAGGTCTAATGGGGCTTTGAGCAACCTGGTCTACTGGAACATGGCCATGGCCATGGCAGGGGGGTCAAACTAGAGGGTCTTTAAGGTCCCTTCCAACCCAAGTTATTCTATGATCCCATGACCACAAAGCATCATTCCCCATCTGCATGGCACCACTCAAGGAAGACAAGGTAGAGGAGCTGGGAATGAAATCATAAAGTTGATCTTGGGAAAAAGGAGGATGATGTGACAAAAGTGGTTTAGCTTTTGTCTTTGATTTCACACTGTCCATCTCTGTTATTAATTGGCAATAAATAAAATTATTTTTCCCCAATTTTAGTCTATTTTGTCTGTCATGGTAGCTGATAAGGGATCTTCCTGTCTTCATCCTGATCCACAAGTTTTTCCTCCTATTTCATCCCCCTGTCCTGTTGAGAAGGGAGACTGAATGAGTAGCTGGGTTGGTGTCTGGCAGCTGGATAAGGTTAACTCACTTCATATTTTTAGGAACAAAACATTTTAGATAGGTTATACATTTTGTTTGGACTGAAAGTTCAAGGTAATTAGGCCAGAGACTGTCTGCCAACTATTTACAGCAAGATATATTATATTCTTTCAAATTTACCTGTTAAGCATGTATTTATGCATCTTAAACGAGTGACCTCATTCATATCAAATATGTCTTAATAATGGATTTAACATGTTGCACATATAATAGTTGACAAACACATGAGCTGAAAATGATTTCTGAATATAAAATGTTGAATTAGGTTCAAATAACATATTTTTCAAACAATGAAAAACACAATACATCAACACATTGAATTTCTAAGTTTGCGCATGAGGAATATGTTAATGGAAAAATGGATGAAATACACCTAAGGAAAGATAAAATCACTCTAGAGAATTTTTAAATTGATATCCTCTCATACATTTTGGCAAATAGTGTATAAAAAGAATTTAGAAAAACTTACAAATTAATATGCACATCTAGTCTGAAAATTACTGAAATTTTGTGGAACTGAAAAAAAAAAACCTGAAGAGCAAAGGAAACCCAAAAAGAAAATGTTAATTTAGAATGAGACATTAATTGTGCAACTTTAACCTTCTTTCAAGAGCAATTGGGTGTCTAAGGTTTCAGGGTCCTCTTCATCATCTATCTATGAATGAGAGAAAACGCATGTAATTTGTGTCACACTATCAGTATCCAGCTGAAAATCAGTTATTCAGTATTCCATTCTAGTGCAGATGTGCATTTTCCCTTTTGTGACACCATAGGATTACACTGCAAACCTTATCCATCAGTATCCACTTCATACTATGGCAGTAGTCACTGAATGACTGAGAAAAAGCTTTGGAACTTCTTTTTATGAAAGTTTGTACTGAAGATCAGGGAAACCTTAAATTTCCTAGTTCAGGGCTCTGCAAACTTATTTAAAGGCTCTCTGTTACAGAGAAGTGATCTGAGGTCTCACATAATCAAGACAGCTCTCTCCTATTGCTGGTCTATTCTCAGTTAAATTATCGACTACTGCATAAGGGGGTTTAGTTCAATATTCTGATTATGATGTCATTAAACTGTAAATCCATGTTCATAGCTACCTAGCTGACTAATGTTTTATTATAAAAGTTCAATATAAACTTTGGATTTAAAAATCTTCACTTAGGATTTTAAAATTAATATTTTCAGGGGTAAACTAAAATTGGTTTCTAAATTACCTGTCATACACTTTATGGTCCCAACCCTAAGGTCATGTCGTAGTCGAATCTACCTATTGACTTAATGGAAGTCTGCAGTGCTACAACTGAAAATACGATTCTGATTGTCACTTCATCCCGAAATACAAAGTGAGGCTTATAGTTTTTTTCTAGAAGTTGCTTTGCTAATTGCTAATCACTACTACCAGAGAAAAATTGTTACTACGAAGGCAAGTGGATGTGCCTGGAAATGGTGTGGACTCCAGAGATGTCTCTGAATTGTGGAAATCTGAACTCACCTGTAAGACAGAGTTCTGCTTGAACAAATGTGTAGAGACATACTGTGAATGGGATGTCTCCTTGATCCATTTTTGGTACAGATGGGAAGGAATAGCTTCCTCTAGCCCTAGTCATGAATGGGGTAAACTAAAGTCATCCTCCTTTAGATTCTGGTGGATTGATGTGACAGACATTTTTCAGACTAGCTCTTCAATGTAGAAGACTTTTGCCAACCTAATGAAAACTGCACTGGGGAAAAATACTTGATAAAGTTAATACCACATAATTTCTGACTTGATGCTTGATACTAACTACAATTAAACAGAATTAAATAACTAACAAGAGCATTGTTGCATTGCAGTCTTTCGACAGATAGCTATTCCAATGGGAGAGGACAGTAGGACCTTTAAGCAGCTGCAAGGAGGAAACAGCTGACAACCTTTGTTGGGTGTAAATGTGAAATGTACATTCAATGTACTTGTTTTATCTTTTGTTCTAACATCTGTGACTTAGTCTATATGCCACCAGCAATTACTTGTAGAATTCTGGTAAAGAAAATAAAATATGATTACAAGTAGGAAAGCAAATATGATGAGTTATCATGGCCATGATAGAATAAGAATACTGATCTGGCACTCTTCAAATTGTTTAACTGCACTGCAAATGCAATCAATCAGCTTTATTTGTGTAATATATTAACTCCTTTTAAATATTTTTTAAATTCTTCTAACAAAATACGTCCTTTATTATATCAATTCTCATTGTGTACCCCTCTTTTTTGGTGTCTCTGGTTCTCACTCTCTCTCAAACCCTTGTTTCTAGGAGAGCTCTCATATCAAAATGTTGCCCCAAGCTGTTACCACTTCATGGTTCATCTGGCAGGAAATGGAACTTCAACTGGAAGGGAGAATATAGGTTTTCATTAATGGCTTTCCCAACTGAGTATCAAAGTTCTTTATTCTGTACTCATTTTCAGGGTGATTAAACTGGGTCAAAGACTGAGAAGTATTTGTGTGGCTATTTTCAAAATGCATTAGCCTCTACATTGTTTCAAGGATGTCTTATGGTGGAGTCTCTATGTTTGCTATAGTGTCTCTATGTTTAAGAGCATGTGCAATAACCTTTTCTCCAACTGTAAGTGCTCTCACTCTTTAATTGCCTCTCTCTACTTCTCTGAATGTCAGGGGCATCTCCAATGGAAGATGCTCTTGTTAAAGGAACAATAAAAATAATAAGTAAGAGGGATTTTCCATGTTGATGTGTGATATGCTAAATAAAGGTAGGAAAGAGATTGAGTTCTAGATGAGTGAATAATTGGTCTGGGTGAAGTAGAGCTTCACATATAGTCACATGAAGTGTGGATTTTTCAATTAAAAACTGTTTGTAATATGTTAGCAATATTACATTTCATACATGAAAAGTATTTTATTTTTTATTTATTTTTTCATTGGTTGGGTTTGTTACTAACTTCAGTAAAACTTATCTCTCCACAGAAATAGCTTTCTGTAACATGTTCTCTCCTTCCTTTACTTGTGTAACCCAGAGGCTGACTTATGATCGTATTTCATTGCCAAAGCAGATTGTAAGTGGAGTTAGTTTGGATACATCAAGATAGACACGAGATAATAAACTTTCAGTCAAATGGAAGGTAATACTTCCCTTTACACTGTTGATGTCTGTCCCCTCTGTGAGCTAACATTGCTGAATCCAGAGTTAAAGGAAACGAGCTACTGATACTATGAAAGGGGTGAATTTTATTCATTAGACTTTAATTTGTTGTTCAATATACACCAATAAATCAGTTCTCTGTAATCTTTTTTGCTTACCAATATTAAAACCAGAAGAATGTAATCTACTTCAGCTGTACGAATTCAGGATGTGTGTGTGCAAGTTCTTTTGATATCATTGGCATTGTAGCAGATTAAAAGAGAAATCTATGTGACATTTGGCATCATTGGAGTTCTCTGACATAAATATTCCATCCACAATGGCCTGATCATGTCACCATTATTCACAGCATATTACTAAAAGTAATTCAACAAGTAATCCCAATGGCATGGAAAAAAGTTAAAAACAACAAAGAAACCAAGTCCTCATTTGGCTGTGCTGACTTTCATCAGATAAGTTAATTAGAAATCTAATGATTCTTTTTCTCCCAGATATAGTGCCAATATCAGCAAAATAGAATTTGTTAAAAATTGTATTGAAATGTAGTGTGGCTGGGATGATCTTGGTTTCTGACAATATAAAGATACAGTTGTGGTGTGAGCCCAGTGGCAGTTTTGTTTTCTACAGACTTCAAATTGCACCACCCTGTAAAAGTGCTGAGAATAACTTGAAGCTTCCTGAAAAGAGAAAAAACGTCCAGAAAGACTTTTGTATTTTTTGTGTGGAAAAATCCCCAAACACCTGACATTCAAAAATATGGGAAGAGTAGATCTGGTATGATTGAAAATTGGTCAAAAGGGAAGGAGGATCCTATTACACTATACTTTAAACAGACCTGTTTAGTGAAGGAAAACTGCAGGAAGAGTTTGATGTCTAAATTTCCTCAGGGGAGATGCAGACAATGTATTCAGACTGCAGCTGAGGTTTTTAGAAAACTGGTACTAGATCTAGTATAGAATTGCAAACTTGAAATCCCTCTACTAAGACACCCTTTAATCTGCAACAATGTCTAGACCAACACAACAGCTTTTCTTTTTCTGCACTCTAAAAACCACAAATGAGTTAAAGGTTGTAATCTCTAGAAAGCTCTAAGCTCTTTTTTTTATTTTTTTTTTCTGTAACTATATATAGCATCTTTAGGCCATGCCCCCAGTACAGTGAACATACCTTCTGACAGCATCTGCATCCAGCTATAGTCTTGTAGTCTCCCTGTACGTGCAGGACAAACAGTGCCTGTTGCAGGCTATGGATGGAGTGAGTCCATACACATTAACACTCAGTGCACAGGAGGTGTTCTTCTTTTTGGTGCATATTTTCTTTACGTCTATGCATAAAGTCTTGAGATATGACCCTGAGAACACCACTGCCATGCTCCAAGTGTTTTCCTCCATTTTGGATGGAAAGTTTAAGACAGAGTAGAATAGCAGCTAGTGGTAGTACCACCCTTACTAAGGGTGCAAGATCCTTTTGCAGTTCGTGTTGTCTGCATGGAATGTGGGGACCTAGTAGCAGCAATTGGTGGGAACCTCAATGCCAGTGAAGACATGAAATGGACATGTGGTCCTAGAACAGCAACAGACCACAGTGAATCAAACCCCATTTCTTCCTTGGTTGTACTACATCACTCAGTAGCGTAAGCATAACCTTGCTGGTTAACTTTATGGTTTTGTGGCAAACAAAATCTTTATTTTAGATTTTCCTTTGATTTTTAATTATTTACATTACAACATTTGTATTGTGGTACCAATAATAATACAATAAATAGACTGTTTTAAAGGCAAATATTACATGTATCACAGTGCTCACCCCTTATACTTCCAAAGAAGGAAATATGGGAGTGGGTTCTCATTTCGAGCGTCTACTACATGAAGCCTTCTTGCACAGGAAGAAGAAAACAAGTATGCCATATAGCCATACCTTTCTTTGTGTGGAAAAGGAGTCTGACCAAGAACTTACTCAAAGGAACATAGAGATATTACTGATTTAGTGCTTAAACTCAGCATTTACCTACTATTGCTCTCCATTTCACTTTCCCATCATGTTTGTTCTATTTCAGGTATCTAAAAAAAAAGACAGTGACAAACTTGACATTCTCTGGATACAATCTCTTCAGGCGTTAAAGACTGCACCACTACTGCTGTTGGACAGCTGCAGCGGCCCACTGGTAACAAGATCTCAATAGCTTGCTTGCTTTGCTAGATGTCTATTAATGCAGGAGTTTCTGCTTCAGACTACAGCTTTTCCAAGCCTGCTGAATGCTCATAGAATTTATGGTTTAATTATATCTCTAGCTTTAATGTAAATAAGTGTATAAACAGAAACAAAATCAAAACCATGCACCCATTCGTCTCCCTGCATATTTTTCACTCAGTGGCTCTAGCAGTGGAAGCTAAATTAGACTTCATGAGAATTTATTATGCATTTCATCCAAACAGAAAACATATGTAGAGGTTTTTTCAATCCATTCTTAGAGTTGCCTTTGAATTGATCTAAATCTGAAATGTAGGCAAGTATAGAAGTAGAACTTGAAGCAGATATATTTTTCATTCTGAAAATGTTAAAAACAACAACTTCATAAGAAAGGTACATTAATGATAAATATAATTATTTTAAAATAGAAAGTCTAGAAGGAACTGCCAGAATGTAAAAGACAACATTTACTTTTATTTGGACATATAGCATAGCAATAATTTGCTAAAGAATCTGACTGACCTATGCAAGATGACTTGTGGCTCAGAGAATAAAAGAGGATCTAGCGCTTCTCCACATATGTGTCTCTATAGCTTCATTGCCTAGCAAAATTGAAGGAGGATATTTTCAAGTCTTCAGAAACTTATTCCAGGCTGCAAGGCCTAAAAATCCCTCTTTCAGTAGTAAACTTAATAAAGGAGGTGGGAGAGAAAGGGTGATCAGGAAACAGGGAGCAAGAAATAAGAATAATATAAAAACGTATTAGTGGAAACAAGTTGAAGAGAAACTGAAGATATAAGTTCAGGCCTAATATAAGAACAATAAGTTAAAATTTTCAAGGGCAGAATGATGAAACAGGCTTTCAAATTCTAAATGGCAGTCCTGTAATTCCTTATTATTCCTGGTGGGGTAACACCCTAGGAGTGCCCTTTCTTTTGGCCATCCACATGATCAGAATCTCTGTCTAAGACACAGATGATTACATGTTCCTGTTTCTTAGACTTTGTTCTTCTTTATTTTTTTAATTCTTTTTTTCCCCCTGCAGACTTCTAAAATTATCCTTTGCTGCTCAGCTCTGTCTAAAAATACAATCAAAACCTCTGACTTACTGTGTATAAATACAGCAGGAAGTAAACGCTCTCCATTCTCCACAGGAACCCCAAGATGTGGCAATGCAAAATGTGAGTTGAAGTAATATAATACCACATGTAGAAACATTTTCTGTGAAACCCATATGTCAAATTCATTTCTTTAGTTACATTTAGCTAAGTTAGATCTGATATGTGGGATGTAACAAAACAGGAGGTTTGGGAAAGACATATTACTCTTAGGTTGATCCTTTCTTCCTATTTTCTCTGCTAGACTTTTACTGCTTAAATACAGGTTTCTATATTTCAGTATTATGCTTCAGCGAAAGATTGGTAAGGGAAGAAAATTCAAAGTCTGCAGAGTATGTGGGGTCCTGAATGTAGCTGATACTTTTGTTTATTAGTACCTTTTTTGGCCTAAATACAGGAACAGAAAGAAGGTGTTTCCAAAATCACAATATATCTATGTGCTACTGAGACATTTCAGACTTCAAAGATGATTTTGAAGAGCTTTCTTCCACTGTAGAGCTCTAGCTGACTTTATCTGCTTACTTCCAGAAATCCCAGTGTGGCATCACTCACTGCATCTACAGCCTGGGAATCTGTATGCTTCAGAAGGCAGAACCACGGGAGAAATACTTGAGCTACTGTAAAGTAGCTGCCATGTCTTTATGACACCATGTAGCTCTCTGCAGAGGGTCCCAGGAGCAATATAGTTATGATAGCGGAGTGCTGTGGGACGTGAATTTTCTTTTAATGCTCTGTAGCTGGGACGATTATTTTAGGCCAACTGTTTACTTGACATAGCTATGTCATTTCCATTTATGGGTTAAACTCATTCCGAGCATGGTGCTTCACATATCCTGTCTGAAATCCAACTGTAGTCAATGTCTTATGCTGGCAAGTTGATAAGGTCCTTTGTCCGAGAAATCTGGAGCACTAGTTAGGAGTTAACCATAGCTGGTGTTCTACACAAAATCCCTGTTGGAGCATCTTCAGTGCCTTGATCCAGTCTACTGATCCTGAAGTAGGGCAACTTAACAATAGTTTTCAGGGTTCCATACAGTTGTTAGTTATACAATAACCAGGAACACTAAGGAACTGTGAAGATTAAGGTATGTGCCTTTTATTAACAGTAATTTTTTCAAGCCAGCAACAGGAGTGAGACTGATAACAGCTATGGCACAAGATTTGCATGCCAGAGTGAGGTCAGTGTCCTTTACCTGGCTGTTTCCATGAAAAAGTGCACTGTGTTTTTGACATTTCTTTTCCATTGCTGTTTGTTCGTAAGAAAGGGTCTTCTGAAATGTTTAATAGGAGAGTTCACAGTAGTTTAGAATGGCAAGAGCACTGACTGCTGAAAAACAGCAGTTGTAAAGTGCATGATCTGGTTTATATATGGACTTTGAGGGAAGTGAGACATTTATAAGAATTAAAGGAAAGAAGAAAGCAGGTAAAGTGGCTTATCAAACTAATGCTTTTATCTGGAACACACTTCAGGCAATGTGATCCTGCCAGTTTTTCATAGGATGAAAGAGAAGGAAATCTTGAATCCTAAAAAAGGAGTGAGCCCCCAGTAAAGAGTTTAGGTAGCAAAAAACATGCATTCAAATAAATCAGAAAAGCTATTTCAAAAGTTTCTCTTATTATAGAGGAAAATAAAGCAATGATTTGCCCTAGAGTCCTGCAAGCCCACCTTATAAGTAGAGCTATTACTGTTTACTCTTAATCTTCATTTGGTGTATAGGCACAAAGGATGTCATGGTATAGTATGTGACTGTTGATAAAAAATAGTGAATGCTTTAGACACATCCAGGCTTTCAATCTGTAACTGAGCTTTTGACATTTGTACTCCCTCCAATTTATTCAGTCTGGTGTTAACAAACATGGTTGTGATGACAACATTCTCTAGGCAAATCATGGGCTTCGGATCACATGCAAAGGTTTTGTTTGCTAATAAACACACAAAGTTTCCAGTTAATAAAGTTCTGCATCACTGAGTTTCCCTCCAGGAAGTTGGCAAGGCACTGACAGGGATATGGGAGTAGAGTCTCGTTAGTAAACACTTGCGTTTGTTGCTATTTACATTAGAGTAAAATAACCATAATGGGTTTAAGAATAGACCACGCCTAGATAGTGCATAGTATATTTGTACAGCAGTAACAGTCTCTGTGTCCTGAGAAAGACCTTGGGGTTGTATCTGAAAACTGGCCTAAAAACAGTGAAAAAGTTATGGGATTTCCTCTAGGGTTTGGTTCAGACTATCTGTAATTCAATGCTCCTGTTACACCAGATGTATAATGGATGGCATTTGGGGCCAAATGCCTTTATGGAAGTCCCCAGACTATCTTACAGTTGCTACACAGATTGGATTCTTGTGCTGATGGCTTGCCAGAAGTAATTTAGGATTTGGGATGATACTGTCTTCAGCCCTGGGACAGATTAATGGAACTTCATTTGATTTTGTTCCCCACCCCAGGAGGTATTTATTGAGCCAGGCTCTAAATGCACACATTCCTTTCATCAAGCTATTTCACAGACCAATAACTTGAACTCCTCTTTCCATGACTTCTGACCAACTCCAGGCAATGCCATGAATAAGAGTGATTGTTATTAAGACTTCATATTGTTGCTCCAGAACAATGCTTCAGTATCACAAGAGAAAAGACGTCAATCCATTTTCTCTGATATTTTTAGTGATAAGAAAATTACAGGACAATGGACAAAGTTTCGAAGGAACAAAGAGGAAAACCTGATTTGAAGAAGAATGTTTCCAGAACTCCACTTCTGGAACAAATTTCAGTTCTGAGTTGGTGTCAGGTCTTGCAGAAAAATCCACTTTTTATTTGGCTACCACTGATTACTGGACAGCAATAAGACCACTCATCGTTTTGGCCACTATCAACTTTTTTCTTTCACGTAGCACACAATTAATGAACTATAGCAATGAATATTTAAGAGATAGATGTAGCATTCTGATCAGATTCATAGTCACAGAGGTACTTGATTATGTTTGCAAACATCATTTGGGTTAGTATTAAAATTAACACACCCAGAATCCTGGAAATTATACTAGGGACTCCAGGCAAACAATATCTCCTATGAATCTTCCAGTATTTTCAAGCTTAAGTCTACAGTGGAAATACTACAAAACTGTTCCTTTTTTTCTTCTTTTTTTTCTTTTATATTTTAGGCTTATATTTCTTCCTTCATTCCCAGATGAAGATGTTCATATTAACTGAATAGGGTGAATCTCCACTGTGACACTCATTGTAGTGAGATAATAAGTCATGATGTTTGGACCTTGGTTTTACCATGATGAAGAATAATTCAAAACACAGTGACTGTACTGAAAACTGCCTCAACAGGCTTTTTCCCATAGTATTTGCTCCAGACATTGACTTCCTCTTCCTTCCTCTTCCCTATAGCTGTTATTAAATTCCTTACATGCAGGGTGGATCTCACATGTTCCAGCAAGGCAACAAACCTTTGACATCCCCTTAATAGGCTGCAACTAGACATCACATCACAGGTTGAAATGTGCAGCCAAATATTTCTCTGGTTTTTCACCTATCAGGCCGACTGGGCCTCACTGGAGGCACAAATTAGGACAGAATTCTATGTGAATTTTTTACTTTATCAAGTCCTAACTCAGCAGTGTACAGAGTTACACAAATTCTGAATGATTATTTTTTCCAGGGGAATCTAGCAGATGCTCTGTATTTGGGCACGAACCCCACACCGGTGGAGTTATTCCGTGCCTCAGGTTCTGTGGGACAGCAGCATTGGGCTTTCTATTACAGACTGAAGTGTCTACTGTCACAAAAAGGGAGTGTCAACTGCATCCACAGCTGCAAGACTGGCCCTTCCTAAACCCAGCTCAGTCATGCAGTTCATCCAAAGCTGTCAGTGGGTGACAACCACCAGTGAAGTCCCAGTGTCTTACAGGATTGAGAAATGGGTGTGTCTCATCCGCCTACATGCCTCAGCTTTCTGCAGATATTTAGGAGTGTGATCAAGAAGGGAACTCCTGCTCTCTGTCTCACACACAGTTCTCCTGACTCTCCTTTCAGTACAGAGTCAGGGAGAGAACACAGTATGATCAGTTTTAATAGAAACAAAGAAAGTCTCATCCTTTGTAATTATTTTTCATTACAATCTATTCAGGATGAAGCACTTTATCCAAGCCCAGGAAAGCAAATGGGAGCCTTTTGGTTGAATTTCATATACTATGTTGTGGTTTGCTGAAGATGTACAAGAACCATGCAACATGGTGTTTGTTTTTTTTTTTTTTCTCAAAGTGGGTTCCTGAGGGTTTGGGGGGTTTTAGCAGCCCACTAACACTGCATATTAGAGCTCTGTTTTCAGAGTGGTGTTTTTAGGTCAGCCTGTTGGGCTTGGTTTTCCT